>NC_045806.1:49485926-49599344 GCF_009873245.2 Balaenoptera musculus | reverse complement strand
GACATGAGATGTTAAGGTTGCTGCTGCAGACACCAAGAAGCCTGTGTGCAAGCACAGGTCACTATCCACACCTCCCCTCCCGGGAGCCTGTGCAGCCTGCCACTGACAGGATCCCACGATCCAAGAACAACTTCCCCAGGAGAACACACAGCACGCCTCAAGCTGTTGCAACATCATGCCAGCCTCTGCCACTGCATTCTCACCCCACATCCGTACCCTTCCATCCCTGTGGCCTGAGTGAGCCAGAGCCCCCAAATCAGCTGCTCCTTTAACTCCATCCTCTCTGAGAGAAGAAAAGATGTCCTCAGGCTATCTGCACGCAGAGGCAGGTCCAAATCCAAAGCTGAACCCCAGGAGCTGTGCAAACAAAGAGAAAGGGAAATTTCTCCCAGCAATCTCAGGAGCAGTGGATTAAATCTCCACAATCAACTTGATGTATCCTGAATCTATGGGATAACTGAATAGACAACAAATCATTCCAAATAGAGGAGGTGGACTTTGGGAGCAAAGATATATATTTTTTTCCCTTTTTCTCTTTTTTGGAATGTGTATGTGTATGCTTCTGTGTGTGATTTAGTTTGCTTAGCTTTGCTTTTACCATTTGTCCTAGGGTTCTGTCTGTCTGTTTTTCTTTGTTTTTGTTGTTGTTTGTTTTATTTTTATTACTTTTAAAAAAACTTTTCTTAATAATTATTTTTTACTTTTTATTGTAATTATTTTATTTTACTTTATTTTATTTTATATTATCTTCTTCTTTCTTTATTTCTTTTCTACCTTTCATTCTGAGCTGTGTGGATGAAAGGCTCTTGGTGCTCCAGCCAGGCATCAGGGCTGTGCCTCTGAGGTGGGAGAGCCAACTTCAGGACACTGGTCCACAAGAGACCTGCAAGCTCTACATAGTATCAAATGGCAAAAATCTCCCAGAGATCTCCATCTCAACGCCAAGACCCAGCTTCACTCAAAGACCAGCAAGCTACAGTGCTGGACACCCTATGCCAAACAACAAGCAAGACAGGAAAACAACACCACCCATTAGCAGAGAGGCTTCCTAGAATCATAATAAGGCCACAGACAGCCCAAAACACACCACCAGACGTGGAACTGCCCAGGAGAAAGAAAGATCCAGCCTCATCCACCAGAAGAGAGGGGCTATTCCCCTCCACCAGGAAGTCTACACAACCTACTGAACCAACCTTAGCCACTGGGGGAAGGCACCAAAAATAACGGGAACTACAAGCCTGCAGCCTGCAAAAAGGAGAACCCAAACACAGTAAGTGAAGCAAAATGAGAAGACTGAGGAACACACAGCAGATGAAGGAGCAAAGCAAAAACCCACCAGACCTAAAAAATGAGAGGAAATAGGCAGTCTACCTGAAAAAGAATTCAAAATAATGAGAGAAAAGATGATCCAAAATCTTGGAAATAGAATGGAGAAAATGCAAGAAACATTTAACAAGGACCTAGAAGAATTAAAGAGTAAACAAACAGTGATGAACAACACAATAAATGAAATTAAAAATTCTCTAGAAGGGATCAATAGAAGAATAACTGAGGCAAAGGAACAGATAAGTGACTTGGAAGATAAAATAGTGGAAATAACTAATGCAGAGCAGAATAGAGAAAAAAGAATGAAAAGAATTGAGGACAGTCTCAGAGACCTCTGGGACAACAATAAACACACCAACATTCGAATTATAGGGGTGACAGAAGAAGAAGAGAAAAAGAAAGGAATTGAGAAAATATATAAAGAGATTATAGTTGAAAACTTCCCTAATATGTGAAAGGAAATAGTTAATCAAGTTCAGAAAGCACAGAGAGTCCCATGCAGGATAAATCCAAGGAGGAATACGCCAAGACACATATTGATCAAAGTATCAAAAATTAAATACAAAGAAAAAATATTAAAAGAAGCATGGGAAAAACCACAAATACCACATAAGGGAATCCCCATAAGGTTAATAGCTGATCTTTCACCAGAAACTCTGCAAGCCAGAAGGGAGTGGCAGGACATATTTAAAGTGATGAAGGAGAAAAACCTACAACCAAGGTTACTCTACCCAGCAAGGATCTCATTCAGATTTGATGGAGAAATTAAAACCTTTATAGACAAGCAAAAGCTAAGAGAATTAAACACGACCAAACCAGCTTTACAACAAATGCTAAAGGGACTTCTCTAGGCAGGAATCACAGGAGAAGGAAAAGACTTACAACAACAAACCCAAAACATTTAAGAAAATGGTAATAAGAACATACATACCGATGATTACCTTAAATATAAATGGATTAAATGCTCCAACCAAAACACATAGACTGGCTGAATGGGTACAAAAAAAAGATCCGTATATGCTGTCTACAAGAGACCCACTTAAGACCTAGGTACACATACAGACTGAAAGTTAGGTGACGGAAAAAGATATTCCATGCAAATGGAAATCAAAAGAAAGCTGGAGTAGCAATTCTCATATCAGACAAAATAGACTTTAAAATAAACACTATTACAAGAGACAAAGAAGGACACTACATAATGATCAAGGGATCAATCCAAGAAGAAGATATAACATTTGTAAATATTTATGCATCCAACTTAGGAGTACCTCAATACATTAGGCAAGTACTAACAGCCATAAAAGGGGAAATTGACAGTAACACAATAATAGTAGGGGACTTTCAAACCCACTTTCACCATTGGCCAGATCATCCAAAATGAAAATGAATAAGGAAACACAAGCTTTAAATGACACATTAAACAAGATGGATTTAATTGATATTTATAGGACGTTCCATCCAAAAACAACAGAACACACTTTCTTCTGAAGGGCTCATGGAACATTCTCCAAGATACATCATATCTTGGGTCACAAATCAAGCCTTGGTAAATTTAAGAAAATTGAAATCGTATCAAGTATCTTTTCTGACCACAAAGCTATGAGACTCGATATCAATTACAGGAAAGAAAATATAAAAAGTAAAAACACATGGAGGCTAACCAATACACTACTACATAACCAAGACATCACTGAAGAAATCAAAGAGGAAATCAAAAAATACCTAGAAACAAATGATAATGAAAACATGAAGACCCAAAACCTATGGGATGCAGCAAAAGCAGTTCTAAGAGGGAAGTTTATAGCAATACAATCCTACCTCAAGAAACAAGAAACATCTCAAATAAACAACCTAACCTTACACCTAAAGCAATTAGAGAAAGAAGAACAAAAAAACCCCAAAGTTAGCAGAAGGAAAGAAATCATAAAGATCAGATCAGATATAAATGAAAAAGAAATGAAGGAAATGATAGCCAAGATCAATAAAACTAAAAGCCGGTTCTTTGAGAAGATAAACAAAATTGATAAACCATTAGCCAGACTCATAAGAAAAAAAGGGAGAAGACTCAAATCAATAGAATTAGAAATGAAAAAGGAGACGTAACAACTGACACTGCAGAAATACAAACGATCATGAGAGATTACTACAAGCAACTCTATGCCAATAAAATGGACAACCTGGAAGAAATAGACAATTTCTTAGAAATGCACAACCTTCCAAGACTGAACCAGGAAGAAATAGAAAATATGAACAAACCAATCACAGGCACTGAAATTGAAACTGATTAAAAACCTTCCAACAAACAAAAGCCCAGGACCAGATGGCTTCACAGGCGAACTCTATCAAACATTTAGAGAAGAGCTAACACCTATCCTTCTCAAACTCTTCCAAAGTATAACAGAGAGAGGAACACTCCGACACTCATTCTATGAAGTCACCATCACCCTGATACAAAAACCACACAAAGATGTCACAAAGAAAGAAAACTACAGGCCAATATCACTGATGAACATAGATGCAAAAATCCTCAACAAAATACTACCAAACAGAATCCAGCAGCACATTAAAAGGATCATACACCATGATCAAGTGGGGTTTATCCCAGGAATGCAAGGATTCTTCAATATACGCACATCAATCAATATGATACACCACATTAGCAAATTGAAGGAGAAAAGCCATATGATCATCTCAATAGATGCAGAGAAAGATTTCGACAAAGTTCACCACCCATTTATGATAAAAACCCTCCAGAAAATAGGCATAGAGTGAACTTTCCTCAACATTATAAAGGCCATATATGACAAACCCACAGCCAATATCGTCCTCAATGGTGAAAAAATGAAACCATTTCCTCTACGGCCAGGAACAAGACAAAGCTGCCCATTCTCACCACTATTATTCAACATAGTTCTGGAAATTTCAGCCACAGAAATCAGAGAAGAAAAAGAAATAAAAGGAATCCATATTGTAAAAGAAGAAGTAAAGCTGCCACTGTTTGCAGATGACATGATACTATACATAGAGAATCCTAAAGATGCTACCAGAAAACTACTAGGGCTAATCAATGAATTTGGTAAAGTAGCAGGATGCAAAATTAATGCACACAAATCTCATACATTCCTATACACTAATGATGAAAAATCTGAAAGTGAAATTAAGAAAACACTCCCATTTACCACTGCAACAAATAGAATAAAATATCTAGGAATAAACCTACCTAAGGAGACAAAAGACGTGTATGCAGATAATTATAAGACACTGATGAAAGAAATTAAAGATGATACAAATCGATGAAGAGATATACCATGTTCTTGGATTAGAAGACTGAACCTTGTGAAAATGACTTTACTACCCAAAGCAATCTACAGATTCAATGCAATCCCTATCAAACTACCACTGGCATTTTTCTCAGAACTAGAACAAAAACTTTCACAATTTGTATAGAAACAAAGAAGACCCGGAATAGCCAAAGCAATCTTGAGAAAGAAACACGGATCTGGAGGAATCAGGCTCCCTGACTTCAGACTATATTACAAAGCTACAGTAATCAAGACAGTTTGGTACTGGCACAAAAACAGAAACATAGATCAATGGAACAGGATAGAAAGCCCAGAGATAATGCCAAGCACATATGGTCACCTTATCTTTGATAAAGGAGGCAAGCATATACAGTGGAGAAAAGACAGCCTCTTGAATAAGTGGTTCTGGGAAAACTGGACAGCTACATGTAAAAGAATGAAACTAGAACACTCCCTAACACCATACACAAAAATAAACTCAAAATGGATTAAAGACTTAAATGTAAGGCCAGACACTATCAAACTCTTATAGAAAAACATAGACAGAACACTCTATGACATAAGTCACAACAAGATCCTTTTTGACCCACCTCCTAGGGAAATGGAAATAAAAACAAAAGTAAACGAATGGGACCTAATGAAACTCAAAACTTTTGTATGACAAAGGAAACCATAAACAAGATGAAAACACAACCCTCAGAATCGGAGAAAATATTTGCAAATGAAGCAGCTGACAAAGGATTAATCTCTAAAATTTACAAGCAGCTCATGCAGCTCAATGTCAAAGAAACAAACAACCCAATCCAAAAATGGGCCCAAAACCTAAGTAGACATTTCTCCAAAGAAGATACACAGATTGCCAACAAACACATGAAAGAGTGCTCAACATCATTAATCATTAGAGAAATGCAAATCAAAACTACAATGAGATGTCATCTCACAACGGTCAGAATGACCATGATCAAAAAATCTACAAACAATAAATCTGGAGAGGGTGTGGATAAAAGGGAACCCTCATGCACTGTTGGGGGGAATGTAAATTGATACAGCCACTATGGAGAACAGTATGGAGGTTCCTTAAAAAACTAAAAATAGAACTACCATACGACCCAGCAATCCCACTACTGGGCATATACCCTGAGAATACCATAATTCAAAAAGATTCATGTACCAAAATGTTCATTGCAGCTCTGTTTACAATAGCGAAGACATGGAAGTAATCTAAGTTTCCATGGACAGATGAATGGATAAAGAACATGTGGAACATATATACAATGGAATATTACTCAGCCATAAAAAGAAACGAAATTGAGTTATTTGTAGTGAGGTGGTTGGACCTAGAGTCTGTCATACAGAGTGATGTAAGTCAGAAAAAGAAAAACAAATACCGTATGCTAACACTTGTATATGGAATCTAAAAAAAAAAAAAAAGGTCATGAAGAGCCTAGGGGCAAGACGGGAATAAAGACACAGACCTACTAGAGAATGGACTTGAAGATATGGCGAGGGGGAAGGGTAAGCTGGGACAAAGTGAGAGAGTGGCATGGACATGTATACACTACCAAGCCTAAAATAGATAGCTAGTGGGAAGCAGCCTCATAGCATAGGGAGATAAGCTCGGTGCTTTGTGACCACCTAGAAGAGTGGGATAGGGAGTGTGAGAGAGAGGGAGTCGCAAGAGGGAAGAGATATGGGGACATATGTATATGTATAACTGATTTACTTTGTTATAAATCAGAAACTAACAGACCATTGTAAAGCAATTATACTCCAGGAAAGATGTTACAAACGAATGTATATATCAAAACAGAAACAGACTCACAGATATAGAAAACAAACTGATGGTTACCAAAAGGGAGAGGGAAGGGGGGAGGGACAAATTAGGGGCATGGGATTAAGCGGTACAAACTACAATGTATAAAATAGATAAACAACGAGGATATATTGTATAGCACAGGGAATTATAGTCATTACCTTTTAATAAGATATAATGGATTACAATCTGAAAAAATACTGAATCACTGTGCTGTATACCTGAAACTAATATAATATTTTAAGTGAACTATACTTCAATTAAAAAGTACTTAAAATATCCAGAGGAAAAAAAATAACTTAAGAATGTGCTTCAGACATTGTTATCTATGTCCTTCAGGGAGGAACTAAAGGTTCTGTGACTCTGCTATATTACTGATCTCTTTTTAAATTGTTACCAATTCTCCTGCCTGACTGATGTTCTTTTTCTCTGCATATTCTTATTCCTCTGCTAATTAACACTTGATCCAGATACTTTGGAACTCAGAGAAGGTCTGAAAAACAAAAACAAAGCCTTCTACTTCAAAAGACAGGGACATGGGGGTTTTTTTAATGGTTTCAATACCCTCTTTTCATTGATGCTGCTGAATTCTGAGGGGAACAGATGTGATGACCTTTGTAACTACTTCCTGCTTAACAGGTATGACGTTAAAAATGGTGAGGATTAGAGAAGAGAACGTCCTAGACTTTTACCTCAAAGAACTCTACGGTTTTATATAACAGTCTCAAATTCTGCAAAATAGAGACTTTCTCTTTCCTTTCCCTGACCTGCCATCATTTCCTCTTGCAATAACACTTCAGTAAGAAAAGCAAAAGGATTAATATCAAGAGGGAGCTAACCAATAATTTTAAATAGTCAGTTTCCTCCAAAGAGGTTAGAAAACCAGTCTATGACCCTTGAGAAAGTATTTGTGTAATGGTTAGTTAACTATATCATCCTTTTCCTCCCATATCTACAACTATTTGAACTCAATGAAATCTTTCGCTCTTTGTTGAAGTACCTTTTGAACTAGCTCAGAGTTTTCCTCTAGTTTATCTTATGGCCAGCTGTCTTCTACCTTTATAACTGAACTTAGGGTCTTCAATTCTAACTCCAATTACATGTAATGATCAATATCTGTTTTCTCATAGGTTTTATTTTTTCTGTTAATTGTAGTTTACCAACCATAATGTAATTACACCAAATCCCAGTGTTATTCATTTGGAAGGTATTATTAAGGCAGTAGAAATCAGTTAAGGTTACAGACTCATTTTTGGAGCCTTCCCAGCAAAACTTTCCTTTCCCATATAGAATATGTTGTTCTGTGCCAGAGTCTTCAACATGAGCCATGTTAAATGGTCTCAGAATCTCACAGAGTTTGAGGGCATAACCAAATATTGCTCTTTAAGGTGCAGCTCAGCATTGAGACTTGTGTCCAATTTGGGGGGGGGTTCAGTCTTCTTATCTTATCAAGTCCAACATCTCCCCATGGGTAGTATGCATTGCTTTTGAAATACATTCCTTATTTCAACCAAGTGTATTAGTTGGTATAACTGCTTTTGACTAATCAGAGGAGCTAAAGCAATCAGGATGTGACAATGAAGGTTTACAGTTGCAACTTATAACATCCCACAGTCATGGAGGACCATAAGTCTCCCAGAAGTGAGCCTCCTGGTCTTCTGTTCCCAGTATAGTGGGCCACTGTCTAGAAGGCACTTCTGATTCTATAGTTACCTTGAGACCATAAAGTTGCAGTTGGCAGCTGCTAACAGATATTGTTTTGAGAATAGCTGATGGTGTCCTTTAATCTGGTACCATTCAGAAATTCAAGTTCTCAGTAATAAAGGAATGTGTATAATATCATGTACACAATGGCCATCCAGCTCTATTTTGGATGCCTGAACCAGTTACTTTATTTTGATTTTTAAATGCATTCTTTTCCTTCAGTGGTTAAAGTAGATGTACAATGTATGTTTTATAGACCACAAAATATGCTGTTCTAGTTTAAGTTAAATTATGTATAAGCCAGAAAGACTTTCCCATTCCTCTATATGTGAAAATTTCTTCAATCATTTCCCCTTTTGGTTTGCAATTGATGGAAAATATTTGTCCCTCAATGCCAGGTTGGTTGCTGCCTGCCCTGGGTCCATCATGTCCCTTGGTGCTAGGCCTACTTTATATATATACATATGCCTAGATATCCACATTGGGGGAAATCTAATCAGACATAGTGAACAAGCTCGGAAGATATGCTAATGAGGAAACATTTTATAAGCTATACATTTTATCAATTATACTGAATTGTCACACAAACATTGTACATGTGCCTTTAGCAGTAGATTTTAAATAAGCAGTGACATATGTCATGAGTAGTTATACTCTGTGACACCTTCACTGGAGAATTCTCTTTTCCTCCTGAACATCAAGGCAAATGTATAGCTAGAAGTTCAGCAATAACTTTCAATTTTGATAGGGAGACAAACATTCGGTAAGCAGCTCAATTGAATAGTAGGATGGGTCTTTCAGTCCTGGTCCTAATCCTTGGGTCATCTATCTACCATTGCTGTTGTCGTCTTCTCATCCTGTGTGGGTGTCATTTGGGGTCAGCAGTCCTTTTTATAAACCAGTCTGATGCAGAAGCCATTCTTAAGTGGGAAATATGAATTCAAGGATTAATTCCCTTCAGTATTGCTATGCATGAGCTAGTTAAACGTACCTGATAAAGGTCCTTTTATCTAGGTTGGAGACAGTCCTTTAAATGAAGCCTTTTCCAGTATGCATAATCCCCTGGTTGCACACAGATCATGGGGCATCTGATTTTCATCCAAAGATAGATTACTGTGATCAGCATCAGAAACAAGATTAGAACATCATTTTAATAACTCAATTAAACTTTACAATAATGTAACATAACAACAAAAGCCATCTTAGACATAGATAATACGTAAATAACCTTACTATATATAAAACCCCAATATCCACAAAAATATATTACTGAAATATAATTTTTCTCCCTAAGTTATCCTCCTTTCTACAAAATTTAGCTAAATTAAGACTAATTTATTTGCAAAATAAGTGTGGTTTCAATAAATTTGGCCTGATTATTTACATAAGTATAACTGTTCACATAGGCTCTTTTAAATTGGATGTGCTGGAACATTTCATAAGAGATCGCAGACTGAACTTTTAAAAGGCCTCTCAAGGCCAGGAAAGTAATGTCAAGGTTTTGCCACAAATTCTACGTGTGATATCTATAGATATGAGTGAATTACTTTGTTCTTGAGGTCCCCCAAATATCTTGAGATTACTGCTCTTGTCAGGAGAAGACCTTCCTTATTCACAAAAAAGGCTGCTAGCAACCTGATTTTCCAATTTCTGGAGGGATCAGGTAGATAGAAAAGATAAATGCTTCAATTCTACTTACAAAGGTATAATTTACCAAGTTGATTTAAGTCACCATTAGCTTGAAGGGAAAGATTTTGTTAAATCTGAAAAATGCAGATTAAAATCCAGTAATATTTCAGATAAAACCCATGAAATTATAACCATATTCATCAATTCATTCAAGTCTATGTAATTAATCCTTGATTTCAATCTTTTTTAACAGTTTTCTGAAACCATCAGGATTTCCATTAGAATTCTTTAATTTCTTACCCAGTTCACTGGTATGATCAGAAAGTTATCAGAAACCTGTACTTTTCAAAAAGTCCTTTCTATGAATGTTCTTAAAGGTGAAGCATTGTTGCAAAAGCATCAGAGTGAAACAATAACTGTTTATGAATGACAAAAGACTTAAAAAGTCACAGTTAAAGATCTGATTATGGTGTAATTGACAAAGAAGATTAATTAATTTGATGTGACATACATATATAGGATAATAACTAGAATTATGGCTAATAACATAATACCAGTACATATTCAAATTTTAGAAACTTAATATAATTTCTAGAACATTTATATTAATGACATTTATCCATACAGTTAACCTAAGAATGTTTATCACCACTTATTTGACAACACTTTGCATGTAATTTAACATACCAAATAATCCTAATTAGTTTAATATTTCTCTCTGAGATGACTCAGGGGCCCTTTGAAACAACATAAAGTTAAGTAGAGGTGAAAATAACTTTATTTAGAATTTGAGTTGAGGGAGGTTGTCAAAAATATCAAAAAGGTTTTGAAACACTTGGTCAAAAAGTATCTTAGGTCACTGAGAAATAATACTTATTCACTTAACAAAAGTGACAATAAAAGATTTCAAAAGCAAATACATAAAGTTACAACAGATCCTTAAAAGGTAATAAAACTTACAATCTGTTATCAAAAGCAGGTGAATATTCCAAGAAAACATTGTTCTCTTAACACAGAACACCTGCCTCCTGTCTTGTACCAGTTTACTTTTAACAGCACTCTCACAGGTGAACAGCTCAAGAGGAGGAAAACTCAGTGGCTTCTCTCCCAGTGGGAGTGTTCCAATCCCACCTACCTTGCACTGCAGATCAGAAACATTGCTACGAAACAGATCTAGGGGCCTCTACTCCAACAACTAGGGAGTAGACCTCACCCTGACAGGGGAGTGACAACCGCAAAGCAAAGGGGAGGCCCCACTCAATATCCAGAGCAGACTCTGTTCACCACAACAGCAGTCAAACCTCCTATCAATGGGATAATGGCCAGCATATGCTGAGGAAAGAGGTGGCAGTCATCCACACTGAAAACAGTGCTTGCAATAAAAAATATTAAACCCATGCAGGCTACACAGGGACATTCCTACATAAAATAGCCCCCACCAAGACAGTCTGAGGGTCTGGCATTGGGAGAAAGAGTGCCCAGAGCATTTAGCCTTGAAAGCCAGTGGAGCTGGATTGCAGGAGCTCCACAGGGCTGGGGTAAACAGTGACTCCACTCTTGGAGGGCACACACAAGGTCTCATGTGCACTGGGTCCCAACACAAAGGAGTAACTCCATAAGAACCTGGGCTACACCTACCCAGGGCTCTTGGAGGGTCTCCTGAAGAGGCGAAGGTTGACTATAGCTTGCTGTGGCAAAAAGGACACTGGTAGCAGAAGCCCCAGGGATCTCTCCCAGAGGTCCACATTTCGGCAGCAAGACCCAGTGCCACCCAACAACCTGCAGGCTCCAGTGCTGGAACGCCTCAGGCCAAACAATCAACAAGATAGAAACACACACACACCCATCAGCAGACAGGCTGTCTAAAGTAGTACTAAGCTCACAGACACTCCAAAACACAAACCTTGAAATGGTCTTGCCCGTCAGAGGGACAAGACCCAGCTCCACCCACAAGAGGGTGGCATCAGTCCCTCCCACCAAGAAGCCTGCAGAGGCCCCTGGATCAACCTCACCCCCCTAGGGGGCAGACACAAAAACAAGAGGAGCTATGATCATTCAGCCTGTGGAAAAGGGACCACAAACACCATAAGTTAGACAAAATGAAATGACAGAGAAGTATGTTGCAGATGAAGGAGCTAGATAAAAACGTATAAGAACAACTAAATGAAGAGGAGATAGGCAATCTACCTGAAACATAATTCAGAATAATGATAGTAAATATGATCCAAAATCTCAGAAGAAGTATGGAGGCTCAGAGTGAGAGATAAAAGAAATGTTTAACAAAGACTTAGAAGAACAAAAGAACAAAAACAGAGATGAACAACACAATAACTGGGAAATGAAAAATACACTGGAAGGAATCAATAGCAGAATAACTGAGGCAGAAGAATGGATAAGTGAGCTGGAAGATGGAATGGTGGAAATCACTTCTGCAGAACAGAATAAAGAAAAAAGAATGAGAAGAAATGAGGACAGTTTCAGAGACCTCTGGGACCACACTAAATGAATCAACATTCGAATTATAGGGGTTCCAGAAGAAGAAGAGAAAGAGAAATTGCCTGAGAAAATATTTCAAGAGATTATAGTCAAAAACTTCCCTAATATGGGAAAGGAAATAGTCACCCAATTCCAGGAAGTGCAGAGAGTCCCATACAAGATAAACCAAGGAGGAACATGCCAAACACATATTAATCAAACTAACAAAAATTAAATACAAAGAAAATATCAAAAGCAACAAGGTAAAAGCAAGAAATAACATACAAGGGAATCCCCATAAGTTTATCAGCTGATTTTTCAGCAGAAACTCTGCAGGCCAGAAGGGAGTGGCACGATATATTTAAAATGATGAAAGGGGAAAAGCCTACAGCCAAGAACACACTACCCAGCAAGGCTCTCATTCAGATTCAATGGAGAAACCAAAAGCTTTACAGACAAGCAAAAGCTAAGAGAATACAGCACCTCCAAACCAGCTTTACAGCAAATGCTAAAGAAACTTCTTTAGGTAGGGAAAAAAAAAGTGCCATGACTAGAAACAAGAAAATCACAAATTGGAGAACTCTCTGGTAAAAGCAAACATACAGTAAAAGCAGGAAATCATCCATACAAAAATATGATATCAAAACCAGCAACTGTGAGAAAAGGAGAGTGCAAATGCAGGAAATGGGAATTGCATTTGAAATTAAGAGACCAGCAACTTAAAATAACAGTGTATATATATAAACTGCTATATCAAATCCTCATGGGAAATGCAAGCCAAAAAACTACAATAGATACACACACACACCAAAAGAAAAATGCTGTCTACAAGAGACCCACTTCAGACGTAGGGACACATACAGACTGAAAGCGAGGGGATGGAAAAAGATATTCCATGCAAATGGAAATCAAAAGAAAGCTGGGGTAGCAGTACTTGTATCAGACAAAATAGATTTTAAAATGAAGACTATTACAAGAGACAAAGAAAGATGCTACATAATGATCAGGGATCAATCAAAGAAGAAGATATAACGATTGTAAATATACATGCACCCAATATAAGAGCACCTCAATATATAAGGCAAATGCTAACAGCCATAAAAGGGAAATGAAAAGTAACACAATAATAGTGGGGGACTTTAACACCCCACTTACACCAATGGACAGATCATCCAGACAGAAAGTTAACAAGGAAACACAAGCCTTAAATGACACATTAGACCTTAGACTTAATTGAAGTTTAGAAAACATTCCACCCAAAAGCAGCAGAATACACTTCTCAAGTGCACACAAAACAGTCTCCAGATGAGATCACATCTTGTGTCACAAATCAAGCCTCGGTAAATGTAACACATTATTGACCAGGAGATTTTTGCAGAAACTAATGCCTGTGGCCAGTGACTTTTTAATGTTAATGAGTATTGAAACACCCACTTTTGAATAAATATCAACAATTTTTTTTGCCCTTAATGTATTTACTTGAAACTTTGTACATGTCTTACTAAAGCATTCTAACATTTCTTTAGAGTGTGATAGGCAGTATAGCAGGCACTTCTCTGCAGGGGAACAGAAAATCTATTACAAATACACCGTGTTTCACTGTGCTTTCTCCTGGAAGAGCAGATTCTACACTTTCTTGCACCATTTCCTTTTTTTTTCTTTAGTCCTGTGGGTATTATTTCCTCTAGAATATGTTTTTTTATTTTGATAGTCGACAAAGTGGATCTTTGCAGGGGGCTCTTTTAGAAATGCCACAAGAAGGACCAGGTGCGGAATTACCACTACATTCGCCAGAATGGTCAGTTACTCATTCTCTAGCTACTGCTAACAAAAATTGCTTGTAAGTCATTTTATTCTGTGCATTATTGCTACAAAAAATTGTAAACGCATTGAATGAACTGCAATTACTCAGAAACCCACTTTCTTATACCATTTTCGAGTTTTCTGGAGGATATCAAAGTTTGCAGATATTGATTGAATATATCAACTCCTTTCATATATTTGTTATACTCTAATATACAAGTGGGTTTAGTTATCTGACAGCCAGTTCTCCTTTCTTCCTTTCCTGTAGATGCTATGGAGGCATCATGAATAATTGCCACCATGCAGACTAGCCTCTTGTCTTTCCACATAAGAAGAATCACTTCTTCCTTCTATGTCTTTTTTCCCCGCTGTAGATTTTTAGATTTCTCCTTTAAGTGGTTTGGTAGACCATGATGCTCTCTTATAACCCCACAAACTCTGGTTTTATTTTTCAACAATATTTCAGATGTGGACACACTGTTGTAAAAATTTTCTTGGTAAATATGGTGCCATGAACCAAGATAAGGTTGTAGGACCGATAATATTGTTTCTTGCAGTTTCTTTCCTTCACCCGTGTAAATCTCAAGGTTGCATACACATCCAGTTTCATTTTCGCTAACCATCCTGACCAAAATTCCATATTTTGTAAGTTTTCTGGGATTATAGGTTTTGAATCTGAGTCATCCTCTCCACTTTATCATTTCTTCATCAAGTGATAGCTCTCGTTTGGGTATATACATCAATTGAAATTTTGGTAGAAAATAATCCAAAAGAGGTTTAACTTTTGAAATTCTGTCTGCAGGAAGTGGAGTTTCCAAGTTATCATTAAAGTGAAGAAATGTCATTAGTTGCTTGAATCTTCTTTTCATCGTAATCTTTGGAAAGATAGGTATTTCAAGTAAGGGATCAGTCGACCAATATTCTTTCCAGTGTGAGTTTCTTATTTGTCCCATCAAAATTATTGATCCAAGAAACTTCTTCATGTCACTATTGGTTACATCAGTCCATTTTAAAGCCTTATCATACTTTTTATATGATTTTTCATTCTGTTGGTGATACAAGTTTGTTTGACAAGTGACCAACTCGAAAAAGGTGTTACCAAAAATTAATTCTGTTATTTCCCTAACATTTTGCAGGTTATTACATTCAAGAGTTACACCTGACACACTTGTAAAGTCTTCTAATTTTCGTGAAATATCTTCAATCCACTCTTCTGTAGAAGCAAAGGAGCATTCTCCAGCAACATGAGTTTCATTTTCACTTTCTGTATCAGAGTCAATCGCCAAGGTTTTTTGTCTTTTTGTTGGTCTAATATTCACATCATTTGAATCAGAACTATATTCTAAAGAACTATCATCTTCTGAGACATTATTATATACGTCACATGGATAATCAGAGAAAGTATCCACATAAAATTCACCGAAAAATACTTTTTCACTCAAAATTTCACGATGTGTCATTTTATAAAAATTTACAGTAATAAACTTGTGTTTATAATATACATAATATTGGAACAAAAACCTAAAGGAGCAACATGTGAATGATAATGACAATCATAAGTTGAATAATGAACCCTTGATAAATTTTAAGCTCTAACAATTTCACATGGTAATGTTAATTGTATCACTCTCTAAAAACGTATTGATACGTCCCTGGTCAATAACGTTCGGGTAACAAAAGAAATATTAATATATCTCAGGTCAATAATGTGCTAAGAAAATTGAAATCATATAGTCATCTTTTCCAACCATAATGTTATAAGATTAGAAATCAATTACAGGAAAAAAACTGTTAAAAAAACACAAACACATGGAGGTTGAACAATATGTTACTAAAAAACCAATAGGTCACTGAGGAAATCAAAACATACCTAGAGACAAATGACAGTGAAAACACGATGATCCAAAACCTATGAGATACAGCAGAAGCAGTTCTAAGGGGGAGTTTATACCAACACAATCTTACCTCAGGAAATAAGAAAAATCCCAAATAAACAGCCTAACCTTACACCCAATGCAACTAGAGAAACAAGAACAAACAAAACTGGAAGTTAGTAGAAGGAAATAAATCATAAAGATCAGAGCAGAAATAAATGAATTAGAGATGAAGAAAACAATAGGAAAATCAATGAAACTAAAATCTGGTTCTTTGAAAAGACAAACAAGATTGGTAAACCTTTAGTCAGGCTCATCAAGAAAAAAAGGGAGAGGGCTCGAGTCAATGCAATTAGAAATGAGAAAGGAGAAGTTACAATGGAAACCACAGAAATACAAAGGATCTTAAGAGACTACTGCAAGCAACTATACACCAATAAAATGGACAACCTAGAGGAAATGGACAAATTCCTAGAAAGGTACAACCTTCCAAGACTGAACCAAGACGAAATAGAATATATGAACAGACGAATCACAAGTACTGAAATTGAAGCTGTGATTTAAAAACTTACAACAAACAAAAGTACAGGACCAGATAGCTTCACAGGTCAATTCTATTGAACATATAGGGAAGAGTTAACACCTAAAGTTCTGAAACTCTTCAAAAAATTGCAAAGGAAGGAACACTCCCTAGCACATTCTACAAGGCCACCATCACGCTGATACCAAAACTAGACAAAGATATCACAAAAAATGGAATATCAATGATGAACATAGATGCAAAAATTCTCAACAAAATACTAGCAAACCAAATCCAACAACACATTAAAAAGATCACACACCATGATCAAGAGGGTTTATCCCAGAGATGCAAGGATTATTCAATATATGAAAATCAATGAATGTGATACACCATATTAACAAAGTGAAGAATAAAAACCATATAATCATATCACTAGGTGCATAAAAAGATTTGAAAGAATTCAACACCCATTTATTATAAAAGCTCTCCAGAAAGTGTGCATGGAGGGAACCTACTTCAACATAATAAAGACTATGTGTGACAAACCCACAGCTGATATCATTCTCAACAGGGAAAAACTGAAAGCATTTCCTCTAAGATCAGGAAAAAGACATGGATGTCCGCTCTCACCACTTTTATTCAACATAGTTTTGGAAGTCATAGCCACAGCAATCAGAGAAGAAAAAGAAATAAGAGGAATCCACATTGGAAAAGAAGAAGTAAACTGTCACTGTTTGCAGATGACATGATATTATACATAGAAAATCTTAAGATGTTACCAGAAAACTACTAGAGCTCATCAATGAATTTGGCAAAGTTGCAGGATACAAAATTAATACACAGAAATCTCTTGCATTCCTATACACTAACAGTGAAAGATCAGAAAGAGAAATTAAGGAAACAGTTCCATTTACCATCACATCAAAAAGAATAAAATACCTAGGAATAAACCTAAATAAAGAGGCAAAAGACCTGTACTCAGAAAACTATAAGGCACTGTTGAAAGAAATCAAAGATGACACAAACAGATGGAGAGATATACCATATTCTTGGATTGGAAGAATCAATATTGTCAAAATGACTATACTATCCAAAGGAATCTATAGATTCATTGTAATCCCTATCATATCACCAATGACATTTTTCACAGAATTAGAACAAAAAATTTTACAATTTGTATGGAAACACAAAAGACCCTGAATAGCCAAAGCAATCTTGAGAAAGAAAAATGGAGCTCGAAGAATCAGGCTTCCTGACTTCAGACAATACCCCAAAGCTACAGTAATCAAAACAGTATAGCACTGGCACAAAAAGAGAAATTTAGATCAATGGAACAGGATAGAAAATCCAGAGATAAACCCATGCACCTATGGTCACTTAATCTATGACAAAGGAGGCCAGAACATACAATAGAGAAGGACAGTCTCTTCAAAAGTGGTGCTGGGAAAACTGGACAGCTACATGTACAAGAATGAAATTAGAACACTCCCTAATGCCATACACAAAAATAAGCTTAAAATGGATTAAAGAGGCAAATGGAAGGCCGTATATTATAAAACCCTTTGAGGAAAACATAGGCGGAACACTCTCTTACAAAAATTGCAGCAAGATCTTTTTTGATCCACCTCCTAGAGTAATGAAAATAAAAACAAAAATAAATAAATGGGATCTAATTAAACTTAAAAGCTTTTGCACAGCAAAGGAAACCATAAACAAAATGAAAAGACCACCTTTAGAATGGGAGAAAATATTTGCAAATTAAGCAACCGACAAGCGATTAATCTCCAAAATATAGAAACAGCTCATGAAGCTCAATATCAAAAAAAAAAAAAAAAACCATTGAAAAAATAGGCAGAAAATCTAAATAGACATTTCTCCAAAGAAGACATACGGGTGGCCAAAAAGCACCTGAAAATATCCTCAATATCACTAATTATTAGAGAAATGCAAATCAAACTAAGATGAGTTATTACCTCACACTTGTCAGAATGGTCATCATCAAAATTCTACAAACAGTAAATTCTGGAGAGGGTGTGGAGAAAAGGGAACCCTCTCACACTGTTGGTGGCAATGTAAATTGGTACAACCACTATGGAGAACAGTATGAACGTTCCTTAAAAACTAAACATAGACCTACCGTATAAGCTTGCAATTACACTCCTGGGCATATATCCAGAGAAAAACATAATTAGAAACAATATATGCACCCCAATGTTCATTGCAGCATTATTTACAATAGCCAGGACATGGAAGCAACCTAAATGTCCATCGACAGAGGAGTGGATAAAGAAGATGTGGTACATATCTACAATGGAATATTACTCAGCCATACAATGGAATATTACTCAGCCGTTAAAAAGAATGAAATAATGCCATCTGCAGCAACATGGATGGACGTAGAGATTGTCATACTGAGTGAAGGAAGTCAGACAGAGAAAGACAAATATCATATGATATCACTTATATGTGGAATCCAAAAAAAGGTACAAATAAACTTATCTATAAAACTGGAATATAGTTACAGATGTAGAAAACAAACTTTTGGTTACTGGGGGTAAGTGGAAGGGGGCAGGATCATTTGGGAGATTGGGATTGACATATATAGAATACTATATATAAAATAGATAACTAATAAGGACTTATTGTATAGCACAGGGAACTATATTCAATATTCTGTAATGGCTTATATGGAAAAATAATCTAAAAAATAGTGGATATATGCATATATATAACAGTTGCAGTTTGCTGTACACCTGAAACTAACACAACATTTTAAATCAACTATACTCCAATAAAAATTTTAAAAAGACATGTCTATATTAATAAAACCAACAAACAATCTTGTTTTCATTCATTACAGAATTAGTCCTAGATCATATGATCCTTTAAAACCTTTGGTTGATTTCTGCTGTATTCAGAAATATTAACTTGTAAGCACTTATTTTCTTTTTAGCCAATTAAATAAAGCTCATATATAATTTAATTTTTACATAAAGACAGAACCAGAAATCTTATAGCTTCATTTTAAAATTTAGTCATGAATCAGGTATTTCAATATAAAACTTGTTAGTTTATAAATAACAGTGGAAATAAGTTAACTGACTTGAGTTTAAAAGGGCTGTGTTTCCTTTTTCGTTTTTACCTTTTAGTTTTAGGTTCTACTAATTAGACCAAGGACATATGGGTTACCAAAATTGTTACTCAACCGAATTCTGGTCTGCTCACCTGACATGCTGAAAAGCTAATCCACTGACACTGGTTTGTAGTGAAGGAAGTATAGCATTTACTACAGGGCACCAAGCAAGGATGATGGGCAGCTCATGTGCAAAAGACCTGAACTCTCTGATGGCTTTTAGGGAAAGGTTTTTAAAGACAGTGTGAGAGAGAGCTTCATGGGTTGTATGATCTGCTCATGCACAATTCTCTGACTGGTTGACTGTGAGGTAACAGGGTGATGTTTCAAGGATCTCAGTCACAAACCTTCTCGTTCCAATCAGTCTGGGATCTACTTGTTTGTGGTCAGCAGTTTTCATCTGGTGGGAGTCTGGTTTCTGTAAAAACAACTTAGGAATGTATGTAATCTATGTCCTTCAGGGAGGGACTAAAGGTTCTGTGACTGCTATATGGATGATCTATTGTTTAAATTGATACAAATTCTCCTCCCCAACTGCTTTTCTTTGTCTCTGTATTCCTCTGATCATTAATGTTTAAGCAAGACATTTTGGAACTTAGGGAAGGCCCCAGAAATTAAAGCAAAACCTGCTGCTTCAAAAGACAGGGACATTGGGGTTTGTGTATGATTTCAAATAGATAATCATTTTCTGTTGTATATTTTTCTCCTTTAGAGTAAATTTATTATCCATATAAGCATGGATTTATTTCTGGGATTTCAATTATGTTACATTGGTCTATGTAATGGTTTTTCTGCTGGTACCATGCTGTTTTGATTACTATAATTTTGTAATATATTTTGAAATCAGGTAGTGTGATGCCTCCAGCTTTGTCCTTTTTTTCTCAGGATTGCTTTGGATATTTGAGGTCTTTTGCCATTCCATATTTATATTAGAATTTATTGTTCTTTTTCTGTAAAAATGTTAGTGGGATTTTTATAGTGTTTGCATTGGATCTGTAGATTGTTTTGGGTAATAAGGACATTTTGACAATGTTAATTCTTTCAATCCATGAACATGGAATATCTTTCTGTTTCTTTGTGTCTTCTTCAATTTCTTTCAATGAAGTCTTGTAGATTTCAGTGTAGAGATCTTTTACTTCTTTGGTTTCATTTGTTCCTAGTTAATTTATTCTTTTCTTTTCTTTTCTTTTGCTTGTGATTGTAAGTGAGATTGTTTTTTTAAATTTCTCTTTCTGCTAGTTCATTCTTAGTGTATGGAAACTCAATTGATTTGTGTATATTTACTTTGTACCCTGCAACTTTACTGTATTCATTTATTATTTCTAATCACTTTTGGCATTATCTTTAGGGTTTTCTATAAATAAAATCATGTCATCTGTAAATAGTGACAGTTTTACTTCTCCCTTTCCAACTTGGGTATCTTTTATTTCTTTTTCTTGCTTAATTAGTATGAGTAGGACTTCCAATACTATGTTGAATAAGACAGACAAAAGTAGGCATTTTTGTCTTGTTTCTGATCTTGAAGAGATAGCTTTCAGTTTTTCATTATTGAGTATGATGTTAGCTGTGGGTCTGTCATATATGGCCTTTATTATGTTGAGATATCCTCCTATTATACACATTTTATTGAGAGTTTTTAATCATAATGGGGTGTTGAATCTTGTCAAACGTTTTTCTGTGTCTATTGACATAATCATATGATTTTTACTTTTTATTTTGTTAATGTCGTGTATCATGTTGATTAATTTGTGGATATTCAACCATCCTTGCATTCCTGGAATAAATCCCACGTGATCATGGTGTGTTATCCTTTTAATATATTGTCATATTTAGTTTGCTAATATTTCATTGAGAATTTTTGCATCTATGCTTATCAGAGATATTGGCCTGCAATTTTCTGTTTGTTGTCCTTGCCTGGGTTTGGTATCAGAGTGATGCTGGCCTCATAGAATGAATTTGGAAGCTTTCCTACCTCTTCAATTTTTCGGAATATTTTAGGAAGGATAGGTGTTAATTTTTCTTTAAATGTTTGGTAAATTTCACTCATGAAAACTTCTGGCCCTTAGGTTGTTCAATTTGTTAGTGTATAAATACTCTTCATATTATTTTATAATTCTTTGTATTTCTGTGACATTCATTTTTATTTCTTCTCTTTTACTTCTGATTTTGTCAGAGACTTCTCTATTTTTTTCAGTAAGTCTAACTAAAGGTTTGTCAACTTTGTTTACCTTTTCTAAGAACCAGCTCTTAGTTTCATTCCTCTTTCTATTATCTTTTCAGTCTCTATTTCACTTATTTCCACTCTGATCTTTATTATTTCTTTCCTTCTACTGACTTTGGGCTTCTTTTTTTCTTATTTTTCTACTTCCTTTAGCTGTAAGATGAGATTGTTTGTTTGAGATTTTTCTTGTTTTTTGAGCTGGTCTGCATTGTTATAAACTTCCTTCTTGGTACTGCTTCTGTTATATTCCATAGTTTTGGTATGTCATATTTTCATTTGTTATTTTTCTTTGCATATTTTTTCTCTTTTGATTTCTTTGTTGACCTAATAGCTGTTCAGCAGCATGTATTTCAGTCTCCAAATATTTGTTATTTTTTTCAATTTTCTTTTTGTAGTGGATTTCTGGTTTCATACCATTGTGATCAGAAAACGTTCTTGGTAAGATTTCAACCTTCTTAAATTTATTTTGTTTTGTTTCTCAGCATATGGACTATCCTTGAGGAAGTTCCATTTGCACTTCAGAAGAATGTGTATTCTGCTGCATTTGGATGGAATATTCTGTAAAAATCTATCAAAGCCATCTGATCTAATGTTTTATTTAGGGTTGCAATTTCCTTGTTGACTTTCTGTCTGGATGATCTATCCATTGATATAAGTGGGGTCTTAAATTTCCATACTATTATTGTGTTGCTGTCAATGTATCCCTTTTAGCCTGTTAATAATCACTTTATATATTTTGGTGCTCTTATGTTAGGTACATATATATTATTCACTGTTATGTCTTCTTGTTGAAATATCCCCTTTATTATTACATACTATCCATATTTGTCTCTTTTTTCCTTTTTCAGCTTGAAATCTCTTTTGCCTGATATGAGTATGGCTACACCACTTTCTTTTGGCTGATATTTTCTTTTTTGCTTAGAGTATCATCTTCCTTCTCTTCACTTTTAGTCTATGTTTGTCTTTACAGCTGAGATGTGTCTCCTGGAGGCAGCATAGAGTTGAGTCTTGTTTCTTCATCCTTCCATCCACTCTTTGTCTTTTGATGGGTGAATTCAATCAATTTATATTTAAAGTGATTATTGGTAGATGAGACAGTAATGCCATTTTATCTTTTGTTTTCTGATTGCTTTATATCTCCATTGTTTCTTTTCTCTTGTGTTTCCATCTGCCATTTTTATTTATTTTTTTTATGATGTTTAATTGTTTCCTCTTTTTTGTGCTTTTTTTTGGTCTCTGCTCTATATTTATATTTTGTGGTTACCCTGAGGCTTGTGTGTAACTTCATAGATAAAATAGTCATTTTTCTGCTGACAACATCTAATCTTCATTTACCTAAACAAGTTCTGTCCTTTTCTTCTTCCCCTTTTATGTTCTTGTTGTGTTAAATTATCCCTTTTTATGTTGTGAGTTTGTTACTAAACTGAGATAGCTATAGTTATTTTTCAGCATTATTTTTTTTTCCTCCCTTTAAACTTTATACTGTAGTAAAGTTTTTGAAAACCTTTTCTGATAAAGATTTGCAGTTTTCTGGTTCTGTCTCTTTGTTACCTTGCTTACAGTTTTGTGCATTTTTGCTATTTTGTTTCTGGTAGAAGAGCTTATTTCAACATCTCTTGTAAGGCATGTCTAGTGTAGATGAACTACCTCAACTTTTGTTTGTGTGTGAAACCTTTATTTTTCCTTCAGATCTGAATCATAACTTTGCTCAATAGAGTATTCTTGGGTTATAGTTTTTAGCTTTCAATATGTTGAGAATTCCATTCTACTCCCTCCTGGACTATAAGATTTCTACTGATAGCCTAATGGGGTTTCCTTTCTAGGTTACTATCCTTTTTTTCCTGGCTGCCTTTAAAATTATTTCTTTATCATTGACTTTTTTTTTTTAATTATTAGCACCTTTAATTATTATTTATTTATTTATTTATTTATTTGGCTGTGTTGGGTCTTCGTCTCTGTGCGAGGGCTTTCTCCAGCTGCGGCAAGCGGGGGCCACTCTTCATCGCGGTGCGCGGGCCTCTCACCATCGTGGCCTCTCTTGTTGCGGAGCACAGGCTCCAGACGCGCAGGCTCAGCAGTTGTGGCTCACGGGCCCAGCTGCTCCGCGGCATGTGGGATCCTCCCAGACCAGGGCTCGAACCAGTGTCCCCCGCATTGGCAGGCAGATTCTCAACCACTGCGCCACCAGGGAAGCCCTGTCATTGACTTTTGACAATTTTAATTTATGCATGTTGGAGGTTTATAGCATTGAAGTAATTAGGTGTTGTCTTAGCTTCAAGGACTTGTATATTCAGTTCCTTCCCCAAGTTTGGGAGGTTCTCAGCTATTATTTCACTGAATTATCTCTCTACTCCCTTCTCCCTATCTTCTTCTGAGATATCCATTATCCTAAAGTTGCCCTTCCTAAAAGAGTCTGATAGCTCTCATAGCATTTCCCCCATGGTTTTTTATCTTATTTCTCTTTCCTCTTCTACTTGTATCATTTCTAGATTTCTGTATTTGAACTCACTAATTCTCTCTTCCATATTGGTCTGCTCTATTTCCAATGCTTTCTAATGTATTCTTCATATTGTTTTTTGTGTTCTTCAGCTCCAGAATTTTGAAATGGTTCTTTTTTAGAATTTTAATTTCTTTGATAAAATACTTCTCTATCCATTAGTTTTATTCGTGAATTCACTGTATTGCCTTTCTGAGTTTTCTTGTAGCTCCTTGAATTTCTTTATAAGAGCTACTTTGAGGGGCTTCCCTGGTGGTGCAGTGGTTGAGAATCTGCCTGCCAATGCAGGGGACACGGGTTCGAGCCCTGGTCTGGGAAGATCCCACATGCCATGGAGCAACTGGGCCTGTGAGCCACAACTACTGAGCCTGCACGTCTGGAGCCTGTGCTTCACAACAAGAGAGGCCACGATAGTGAGAGGCTTGCGCACCACAATGAAGAGTGGCCCCCACTTGCCACAACTAGAGAAAGCCCTCACATAGAAACGAAGACCCAACATAGCCAAAAATATAAATAAATAAATGAATAAATAAATTTAAAAAAAAGAAGCTACTTTGAACTCTTTATCAGTTTGTTTGCAATATTCCATGCCTTTGAGTTTGGTTGCTGGAGAATTGTTTTCTTTTTGTGATATCATTTTACCATGATTTTTCATACTGTTCATGGAAATGTGTCTCTGCTATAGCATTTGTGTGATTTTGTCTACATAGCTTTGCTTTTACCATTTGTCCTAAGGTTCTGTAGTATTTGAATTAGCAGACATCTTCCTTATTTCAGTAGGTTTTGTTTACTTTGTTTCTAACAGTTCAGAAGATTGGTAATTAGAAGCCTTTCTGTTGTTTTCCAGAATGTGAAAGTATTGCATAGATTTTTTATTTCTCTTAGAGGAGCTGATTTGCTACTAAATTTGAGAGCAACATTATTTTTTAAAAAGCTGGAGTTTAAAAAAGGCTGGTGGTAGAGTGGGGGGAGGTATGTGCTTAGCACCTGGGGCTTTGGGTGTGTCCTTGGCCTGGTAGAGAAATCCTTGAGTGTTTGAGTCCCAATATCCCGTGGGTGAACCACTTGCTATAGTCCCAGGGCAGACAGCAGGAAATGTGTTCCTTCACTTCTTTTTGTCTGCTTCTTCCCTTTCCTTTCCCCCTGCACAGTCACTGCAGTCTCTCCTCAAAGTGAGCAACAGTTCCCTCCAACTGCAGCACCTATGGACTGACAGAACCCCACTCACATCTTTCACCCTCCAACTTCTCTACCAGCAAGGTCACAGCTGTCCCACAGCTACCTCTGCTGCCATGTCCCTGGGCTCTACAGCTTCCTCCAAGGTCCAAGTCAGCTGAAAGAGGCACAGGTGGAAAGATCCATTGGGAATCTTCGTGTGCTGTGCAGAGACACCTCTGCTTCCTTATGGATAGCCAAATAACTGAATCAAATGGGAGAGAAAAAAAAATTACTTTTTGTTGTCATGATGCTGATATCACTGACCTTTTGTTTCTCAATGTAAGGATTTATTGCTATAAACTCCCCACTTAGAACTGCTTTTGCTGCATCTAATAAGTTTTGACATGTTGTATTTCCATTTTCATTTGTCTCAAGATATTTTTAGATTTCTCTTTTAAAACTTCTTCTTTAACCTATTGGTTGTTTGGTATCATGTTGTTTAATCTCCTCATATTTGTGCATTTTCCAGTTTTCTTCTTGTAATTTATTTCTAATTTTATTCATACCACTGTGACTGAAAAACATACTTGACATGATTTTAATCTGCTTAAATTTATTAAGTGTAGTTTTTGGCCTAACATATGATCTATCCTGGAGAATGTTCCCCGTGCAATTGAGAAGAATGTGTATTCTGCTGTTTTAGGATATTCTATTTATGTCTTTTAAGGCTGGTTAATTTATAATGTCATTCATGTCCTATTTCCTTATTGATTTATTATTATGGAACTGTCTATTTGTCCCTCCAATTCAGTCAATATTTGTGTGTCATATATTTAGGAGCTCTATTATTTGATGCCTATATGATTATAATTGTATCTTCTTGATGAATTAATTATTTTATCTATCTATTTATCATCTATCTATCTATCTAGTTCTTCTTTGCCTCTTGTAACAACATTTGACTTAAATTCTATTTTGAGATAGCCACCCCCGCAATCTTTTGCTTACTATTTGTAAGCTTTTTGCCCTTTCACTTTCAGCTTCTTTGTGTCTTTGGATCTAATGTGAGTTTTTGGTAGATGGGACATAGTGTTATCATTTTAATTTTAAATCCATTCTGCCCATCTCTGCTTTTTGATTTGAGGGTTTAATCCATTTACATTTGAAGTAGTTACCGGTAAGAAAGGACTTACTTCAGGCACTTTTTTATTTGTTTTTATTATGTCTTATATACTCTTTGTACCTTATTTCCTCCATTATTGCCTTCTTTTGTATATAGTTTTTTTTTTTTTTTGGATTCAACCATTTTTATTCCCTTCACATTTTTTTTATTATAATGTTTATGATTTTTTGTGTGGTTACAATAAGGATTACATTTCATGTCCTGAATTTACAACAATCTAGTTTGAATTGATACCAACTTAACTTCAATAGCATACAAAAATTCTACTCCTATAAAACTCTATCCTACCAAGTTTTGTGTTGTGATTGACACAAATTACATCTTTATATGATGTATACTCAATAATATACATTTATTTTTATTTTGTATGCATTTGTCTTTTAATCCTATGTAGATAGGATTACTCCCTTAGGTAATCAGGTAAATCATGTATTTAGTTAATACCTAGTATGTACCTTAGTAATTCTCTTCAGGCCTTTGAAGAAACTAGTATAAGTTTAAGAAAGCTTGGGATTATTTGGCTCATTGTTAGATACAACTGTGGTGATTTCCTAGTTATTTCATGTTCATTTGGGTTTCTCAGTGATAATTTTGATGCATAATGTATTGCAAATTAGTCTTGCATAAAACAACATGAGATGGAAAATAATTACAACCCTGTAGTTGTGGTGTGAAAGCAGCCATAGACAACATGTAAGTGAATGATTGTGACTGTGTTCCAATAAAACTTTATTTTTGGATACTGAAATTTTAAATTCATATAATTTTGACATGTCACAAAATGTAATTCTCTTAATTTTTTCAACTATTTAAATATGTAGAAATCATTCTTAGTTCTCTGGCTATATTCAAACAGATTGCAGATCAGATTTGGCTGGCCCTTGAGCTGTCATTTACTGACACCTATTCTATTAGCTCTGGTTAGCATTTCCTCACCTTAGTCAGGTTGGATTTCACTTTCTGTGTGTGTGTGTGAGCGTCCTTGCTTCAGATCTCTGAGGAGTCTGTCCTTGTTTTCTAAGGACATTACAATCCTGTCAGCTTTACAATACAGTCATTTCACAAGATTTCCCTACCTTAAATACCTTGATGAGGTCTCTGGCAGTGTTCATGTATTTGATTCACTTTAGGCCAGGGATGTAGTTATGTGTTGGTTTACCTTTTAATTTTCCCAATCTTTTTTGTCTCTTATTTTTAATTTGTATTAGTATTCATATATTACCTACATGCCAGGCATTATTATGTTTATTACACATATTAACTCTTCACACACACAAAAAAAACTATGAGAAAGGTACAATTACAATCTCTATTTTAAAGATGAGGAAATTGAGGATCAGAAATGTTAAATAACTTGAGCTAATAACATAACTAATAAATGGCAGAGCTAGAATCCATAACTAGGCAGCCTAGATCCAGAGTTCATTCTGACTTTTGATACTTGGAATGTTTTTTATTTTATTTTTCACACAAGAAATGATGTATGAAAGTTCCTTTCCAAACCCTGAAAAGTTTATGCCAGCCATACAGGACACCTTTCTTTGCAGCTAAATTAGCATCAGCAGGGTTCTTTGGAAGCCTAGAACTGGTGATAAAGGCACTGCTGTGCTGCAATAGAGAGCCCCCTCAGGGACCTGGTTGAATTTCACTCTCAGTTGATTACACTAAATGACAAATTCATGGTTCTATATTCTCTTAGTCTGAACTTCATACTCTGGATCTGTCTGGCTCCACTTCCTGTGCTTTTTCTTCTAAAATGGAGCTCAGTGGAACAAAAGAGTAATGTTCTGGATGATTTCTAGTTTATATTTAAATAAACAAGTAAACAAGAATATTTCAGAGAGAACTGTTAAAAAGAAAATAGAACAGGGTGATGAAGGAAAATGATAGAGAGTGACTGCAATGGTTGTATAGGGTTAGAAGATTAGAGAGAAGCCCATACTGGGTGACATCTGAATCAAGACACAAGTGTCAAAATGGAGTCAATTTTTCAAAGATCTAGAGACAGATGTTTCAGGCAGAGGAAATAGCAAGTGATAAAACCCTAAGTCAGAAAGGAGCTTGCACGGTTGAGAAAGGTACTTTCACCTTTGTCATCAGAAAAAGTGTAAATATTTAAAAAGTGTTTCATATATACATATATATATACATATATACATACTTATATATATAAAACATGTATTTCTGTACTCACAGCATTACATTATAAAACATATACAAATAAAGATTTAAAAAGATGACCTGAGAAATAAATAAGAATCGATGTTAGAATACATTTTTCCACAGACAATTGGATCATCTTGCATATCTCTTGGCATGTGCACTCCCTACTTTTGCAATTGTAGATTTAGTCTATAATATCTATATTTAAATAAACTTAGGTCCTAGAGCCATGCTGTCCAACAAAAATATAAAGTGAACCACGTTTACAATTTAAAATTTTCTAACAGTCATATTTAAAAAGTGCAAGAAATAAGTAAAATTAATTTTAATAATATTTTTAGTTAATCTACTATTTCCAAATTACTATCATTGCAACATATAATCAATATAAAAAAGCAAGTTATGAGTGAAATTGTTTACGTTTTTGTAATTAGCCTAAGAAATCTGGTGTGCATTTTATACTAACATTCCATCTCAAATTGAACTAGCTACATTTCAAATGCTAAAGAGTCACCTCTGGCCAGTGGTCACTATATTGCACAGTGAGACCTCAAGGGCTAATTTTCTTAATAGTATTCCCATCCCTCTCTCCTACTATCTGATTAACAAACTTAGACCCTACTCCTTTTGAGCCAATGACTGGAGCGTTTTTATCTTAGGAGAGCATTTTCTTTTTAACTGCCCTGATTTACTTTAACTAAAATGATTGTCACTGTGCCCCAAAGCAGGGTGAGTAGGGAGCTGGAAATAGAATGTGCTGTGTTTGAAAAAGTTTAGACCATTGAGCCCTCTAAGAAGGAATGTTCATGGCACATCTGTTACTTGTTTATAGAGCAACATAAGCTTCTGAGAAGGGAAATATGAGCTATATCAGGTGCTCTGTGACGACCTAGATGGGTGGGTTGGGGGAGTGGGAGGGAGGTCCAAGAGGGAGGGGATATAGGTATACATATATCTAATTCACTTCATCATACAGCAGAACTAACACAACATTGCAAAGCAATTTTACTCCAATAAAAAAATCCCTAAGACTTTTTCAAAAGATCTGATTTTTAAAAATATTTGTGATCTTACCATGTGCCAGACATGCTTCATTTGCATCATATCTAAGGGTCTTCTTGTATTCCCTCCCTACTTAGGAATGATAGGTGGCTGGACATTTTGTGTTTGCCCAAGGCTCTAACAGAACAAGACATAAATAGATCTCATAAGAACATAGTTGTATAAGTGGGGATGCTTACTTGGTTTAACCCATCCTCAGTACCAAAACTTGATTCTGATACACAGGTGAGGCCCATCTGGTGCTAGTGCAGTTGGTCATCTCTAAACTTTATGTGAATACCAAAAAGCTTTGTTGACTCCGTAACAATGAACTCAGTAAACAGTTTACTCATGTGGTTCCTATTACTAAGTGTGGCTAATAGGTCTGTTCTGGCACATTTTGGCTCTCTGTGTTCCATGTTTTACTTATTTATTTAACAAACATAGGACTTCCCACTAGCCAGACATTGTTTAAATATTAACTTGTTTAATTTAATTTTTATGACAAGCCATTAACAGATGAAGAAACTGAGGCACAGATAAAGCAACTTGCCAAAAATCCCATAACTTAGTAAAGAGCAGATCTGAATTCTAACCAAGGTAGCATGGCTTCAGAGTCCCTGTGCTTAATCTTTCTGCAAAGTCTGAGTCTCCTAATTTTTGATCTTCATGGCTTTCTCTGTTTCTTCTTTAGGGACTTGACATTATTACTGATCACAAGAGGTTCTTTGTCTTGGTTAACTCTGACGTACATTCAACATGCAGCAGCTCTGTCTTTCTGACAGAAGTGCTCAGAATATCAGGTTCTCCTAGGCCCTCTGACCGTAAAAGAGGGCTTTTCAAAATCTCTTTTGTGAAGATTCTTCCTGCTTGAATTCTGAACGGACATTTGCACATTGCTACTACCCCTCTTATAAAACATTACATATTTCTAAAGCTACATAGGGTGCTGTAATCGTTGGATTTTCCTGTATACATAATCCATTTTTATTTATTCATTACAATTTGTTTTCCCTTTGTTGATTTAATTACAAAATAACACACTCATCCTAAGAATCCTAACAATACAGCGCTATGCATAGTTCTTGGTGAAAGTCTCCAATTCCTTTCATTCCTTTCTTTATAATTCCCAGTTTAATGCCATAGAAATAGACAACACTTCCAGCAGGCTATGCTGCATTTCGCTAGTCATAGCTGTTTGAGCTGTACCTCTGGGAAGCACTCTCCGCATTCCTTAGGGTGGGTTACATCCGGGAGGAAGGAACCATTGCCTGGGAAACAAGTCACGTGGGAACCTCTGGACGCAAACTGGGTGTAGGGATTCTGACCTGAGCTGGGGTCTGCGCTTCCAGTGAATGCTGTGGGAGCAAGTGCTGGTGACAGGTTAGCGGATGGCCCTGGCACCAATAAGGGCACTGGCTGGGCTGCCTGGGCGAGCTGGAGCCTACCAGAAAGCTTAGATCCTGTGGCCAAGGGCACAGACCTTGGCGAAGTGGAGCGTGGCAGGCAGCCTGATGACAGCGACTGCCCGGTAAGTTAGATTTGAAAACCTGGTGGGAGTCAGTAAGGGAAGATGAGATTGGACACAGTTCCTTATGATTCTTCTTTTGTCCAGGGGGACGTTGACCTGACCAGCATGCCGCTAGAGGTGGGGGTGAGGGAATGAGAAATGGAAGCAAGGAACAGGACCAGTGAGGTGGGAGGACCCTGAGACGCGCGGATCCTGTTTTGCTTGTCCTCTCTCACTCTCTATTTCCTCCTTATTCTTGTTCTTTCTTTTCCTGTTTACACGTTTTCGTTGCTCCAGAACCTGAATTCTAATGTAAGCTGTTTGGCTCCTGAGCCAGTTCTCTGCTAGCCTTCCTGACAGGTGCAAAGAGCTGTTAAAAATATGGAAAAATGGGCAAAGAATCAGAAGACACTATTCACACACGAGCAGTAATCTTTTGAAAAAGTCAGTTGCCCTCAATAATAAACGCACATGAATAAAACAGGATAGCATATTAAGATTGACAAGAATGGAAAAAGATCGTTTATCCCCAGTGTTGTGCAGGGTTTAGGAAAACTGGCACTAAATTACAGTATTGTTAAGAGTGTAAGTTAGCAAAACAATTTTGTGTTAGGCAATTTGGTTTATGTAACAAATCTGAAAACCTGTTACTCTATGGCCTAGAAATACTACCTGAGGAACTTATCCAACACAATTACTAATAGAAATGTAAACATACTCACACACATACATATAATGTGTTCATTAAGCTTTATTTGTAGTAGCAATTAGGGATATCTGGACACTGAATATTCTATGATATTAAGAAATTATTGTTATTTCTCTATGTGAAAATAGGATCATGGTTATGTTTTAAAATAATCTTTGTCTTTAGGGATTAATTCAGATATATTTACATATGGAATAATATGATATCTGGGATTTGCCTGAAAATAATTGGTATTGACTAATGGATTAGGGGATAGATGGATTGATAATTACTGAAGCTGGGTGATGGGAACATGGGGGAGTTCATTATTATTATTCTCTCTACTTTTGTATGAGTGTACGGGATTTTCCATAAGTTAAAAAAAAACTAGTTCAAGGTAGAAAATTGGAAAATTATGGAAGAGTGTTAGTAAATAAAAATCATCTCTAAATCTACTGGACAGTTGTAACCAGTGTTAAATTTTGGTGTGTGTGTATGGGGGGTGGATTGTTGCTCAACATTTGTTCCACTTTCTTGCACTTCAGGAAGAGCATTTAAAAGCACAGATTCAAGTCAGATTGTCTGGGTAAGAATCCCACCTCTGCCAATTACTAGCTGCCTGATGCTGGATAGGGTACTTTAGTCCTCGGAACCTCAGTTTCCTCATCTGTGAAATAAGAACGATACTGTGTATTATCAAATCCAATCAATAGTAAGCTACCCTATTACGATTTGTGCCACTATGGCAGAAAAATCACTTCCAAATAAAACAATGCACATCTTGATTTCAGAGGTGTAGAACATTAAAAGATATGAATCTTAGAATTAAAGAGATATTGTGGTGGCTGCCTTATAGGGTTTTTGTGACAAGTAAATAAGTTTAAAAGTGTAAAGTGTGTGGCACATGAGTACTCACTAAATATGAGTTATCATTATTACCTCATCACCATCACGATCCTAAGAGTGCTACCTAAGAGTGCTCATGTAGGCATCTTCATGCATTTTTCTCCCATTTGAGCAAGGAGACCAAATTATCAGATCTTGTTTAGGGTTTAATAGCATTACTTCTGGATTGTGGATTTTTTTGCAATATTTTAAATTGATAATGTATGAGAATATTCATTGCAGCATAGTTGGTAAAAGAAAAAAAAATATTTGTAATAGCTTAAGCACTCACAAACAGGTAATGGTCAAATATTTTATGGAGGTATTCACACTGTAATACTATGCAACTTTGAGAAACAGTGAGGGAGGAGCTGGATGTACTGACATGGAAAGATGTCTCTGTTATAATGATTAGTAAAGAAAGCAAATAATTGAATAAAATGTATAGTTTAGGAAAAAGCTTACGTTACTTATAGATGTGTATATATTTGTGTGTGTGTGTGTGTGTGTGTGTGTAGATAGATAGATTCCAAACTTTTAATAATGGCTGCCTCTGAGGGGTGGGATTCACATCAGGGGAGGTGAAATGAGACTTTCACTTTTTTACATATGCGTTTGGTATTGATTTTTATACTATGTATTACTTTTGTAATTGAAACATAATTTTGAAAAACTCAAGCATGAGCTTTTTTTCAGAGTATGCAAATCTATTCACTAAGTTTTTCTCCTACATAAGATTTGTCCTTTTAACATCTTGTCATAGGTTTGTAACACGAAACTTTTAAGAATGAAATGAGTATATTTTAAAACACTCTGCATTTTGACAAAGGCCACCCTTTTCAAATTGTGAAGTTCTTATAGCCAGCATATTATTTCCAGTCCTCACAGATGTTAAGCCTGTTCATAATGGCTTCCTATTATGTAAGTATACTATTAATGCAGCGACACATTACTATTACTTAGCCTAATACTATTAATTACTTATTTCCCTAAACAAGATTTGCCAAGGGATGTTAATAAACATTAAATTGGAATGTTAATAAACATTCCAATTCAATGTTCCTCTCATTAAATTAGAATACAGAGCAATTTCACTGCAGTTAGAGGGTATTATGATGCTTTACAAGTTATGTATGACCCACAGAATATTTTTTAAAAGAGTTCACAGTGAAATTTGAACTTCCTATATTCTGATTACCTTAGGTTGATGACTCCAATATACCTCACAGGCATAGACTTCAAGAGTTTAGGTTGGTAGAAGGTCTTTTCCTAGTGGTCTGAAGCTGCAAAATGGCTGCAAAGTCACTCTTTCTGCCAGTCCCCCCCCCACCCCCCCACTGCCCCACATCAACAGAACTTGTAACTATGTCAAACTTCAGCTTACACAGTTTGGAATTTCTTTCAGGTGTCAATGTGAATGTAATATATAATTCCAAGATATATTCTAAAATAAGAGTTACCATGATCTATTAGTTTTTGCTAGTTTATGCTTTGAGAAGAAACAGCCCCAAGAATTCAATAACTTACAATAACAAAAAAATGTTACTTGTTCACATTACTTGTTGGCATTGGGGTTGTTCTCTATATCATTTTCATTCTAGAATCTAGGTTGGAGGAGCAGCCCTTATCTGACACCAGCTGCTCTTATTATACAATGAGGAGGAATGATAGAACCATGCAAAGATGTCTCTAAGAGCTTAGACATGGAATATGTAAATATCAAACTTGATATCAATAGAGTAGGAAAGTATAATCCTTTCACAGGGAGGGGTAGAAAATAATGTGGAACACTAATGCAATATGTTGCACAAGGTATTTGCCAAATAATAATTTTGCAACATACCCAAGCTCCTAAGTATGCATTAATTTATATGAATATATATTAATAATTAAAACCCTCTCAGACAGGGGATCTTACAAGACAATATTTGGGAGGAACCTTATGTTACAAAAGTTCCAATCATATGAATTTTGGCTATAAATTTCATGGACATACCTACATGTATGTGTGTGTATGTCTTTTGTTTCTGTCATTTTTTCCTTATGCAAAAACAAGATTGTGTAATAACATATTACTCTGCAACAGGATACCATGGCCATCCCTTTGTTATGATTTCAATTGCATATATGTGTGTGTATTTCAGGTCAGTTAATTTGATGCAGTTCATAAGTTTGGCTTGTGCAGAAATATCTTTTAAAAAACTATTTTTTGAAATAACATGTTTTAGTTCTTAATGTATGAAACTAATATCTCTTCATTGTAGGAAATTTGAGTATATATGTGGTTGTGTAATAGAGAGAGGAAAACATTTTAAAAGGAATATACTATGGTTGCTTTGTCTTCTATAGTGAGTGTCATAACTCATACCAGTGTGAAAATAAGTATCTTTATTGATCTCTTCCTCCCTAAGAGAATACTGGGGAAAAGGAGAATCATGATATTAAACATATTAAACATTTAAGGCCTCTGCTGGTTCTTTTGTGCTTCTAAAGTGTGGTCCACTGTTTGGCAGAGCCCATTAATCAGCCTGTGTAGAAGAAGGTGCAGAGCCTAACTTAAGATAGATGTGGGGCAGTAGTGATGTGAGTACATGTTGTATGTGTGGTGGGTGATGTCTCAGGGAAAGGTGCCTAGAAAGAGGGGAAGCAAAACATCTAGAAGTGATGAATGGGGCCATGGAAGAAGGTGCAAGAATGGAGCCTACAGAAGTGGACACGTGAAAAATTGCTGCTGATAGAATTGTTGGACAGCATTTCGGTTGTAAATGTTCAGTGTTAAGTTGTTTCCCATATCTTGTTGTGACTTAATCCCCACCCCACTCTGCTTCTCAGACCTTCGGTGATGTGTGGATTCATACAAATATCTTGTGTGTGTGATTCTTAAGTGGGAGTATCATGAAACCAGCCGGTCACCTGCAAGTAAATTAAAACAGTGATGAGTCAGTATTTTTAATTTTATCATATTGCCATAGAATAAAAAGAATGATGGGTGAGTGATCATTGTGCATTAATTTCCAGTCCATGAATTTGTCTGATAAAGCAGTAGAAACTAGCCTTGAATTCTTGCTTCATTACACTGTCATCCCCGTATACAGGATGCATTTTTGTGTCCAACAAATATTTCTGATTTCATTTAAAATTGTGGTCTTTTGAGGAGGAAGTAAGCTAGGGAAGTGAGGGGTGAGAGAAGACAAGTTCTGATGAGAGTGCTAGAGTATGTGTTGTTGGTAAGGATAATTACCAAACTATTACTGGAGGAGAGAAAGGGAGAGGCAGTCAGAAGCATGAATAGGGAGAAAGGAATTAAATTTTAGACCTTTTTTTCTTAGTGAGAACTCTTCATACAGATGAAGAATATCCAATAGCTGGAATGATGCAGTTTTGGAGGATCTAAAAATGGTGATGACTTCTACTCCACCTTAGAAAGGCAGTTCTGTGGTGGACCATGACACCAACCTTCCTTGATGAGACCACTGCCTGGATAATCAGGTGAGTAATCATAAATGAGCCAGCTTTCCATTTATGGTAGTATATTTGAATCTATAGAATATCTTCTGTGACATTTATGGAAGGCCCAGAAAATATAAAATCTAATGTAAGAATCCCCTTTCCCTGCTAGGATGACCAGCTTCACCAGTTTGTCTAGGCTTTCCTGGTTTTAGACTTGCATTCCAGGAATTCTCAGTCCTAGGCAAAACAGGGATGGTCACTCTGCTCCAAACCCCTCTCTCCTGCCATCCCCACCCTTTCCCACCCCCTCCACTGACTCAATTTCTCAAACCTTAGCATTGTCTTCTCCCTCTGCAAGGACCCTATTATCCAAAAAAAACAATGAAAATGAAAGTGCTCTGATGACATCATAAACAAGGAAGGCATAGGATTTTTTTTTATCCTTAAAATAAACTTTTCTTTAAAAAAGTGCTTAGAAGAAGTTGGCAAAGAAGTGTGCCAGAACATTAAGAAACGACTGAGTGGGGTAACTGTGAATTTTTTACTTCCTTACACGTCTTTATTTTTCAAACTTTACTCAAAACAGATTATGACATTTATATTTACCAGATTTAAGCAAGTATAAAAACTAAAAATAAAAAAAACACTGGGTTTGGTTTCCAAGTTAATGTTAAAGTATCTTTCAAAGTTGTCTTTAAATCTATTTTTAAGTAAATAACATGTCTTATATGGTCCAGGAAACAATGTGAGCTTCTGGGAAGATAGAAGATTCCATTTAATTTACTTAACATTTTTTGATTGTCTATTCTGTTCCAATTATTGTATCAGATGATAACTGATCTATATGGTCTTTGGAATATTTTTATCTTTAATTTATTTAACTAATAAGAATGTGTTTAATGATAGGCATATGTTCTTGATAACTATAATGCTAAATCAGGACCCAAATAATATGTATATATTTATGTTATCTTCTTCTGTGTAAATTTTTCAGTTTATACAGAACCCTGCATACAGTTTGATTCCACTTTTATAAAACATTATGTGTATATCTGTAGGTGGAAAACCTATAAGAAGAAAATGAAAGGAAATATCCCAAAATGATAACAATGGTTAACTTGGAATTGTTTGATTACTTATTTCATTTGTTTTTACCAATAATTCATTTTTTACAATTTTTATATAAACTTTAAATTTTAGAACAGTTTTAGATTTACAGAATTATTACAAAGATGGTACAAAGTGTCCCTGTATACCTCGTACCCAGTTTTCCCTATTATTAGCATCTTACATTCATATGATACATTTGTCCCACTTAATGAACCAATGCTGATACATTATTATTAACTAAAGTCTATACTTTCTTCAGATTTCCTCACTTTTTCCCTAATATCTTCTCTCTCTTCAAGGATCCCATCTAGAATACCACATTACATTTAGCAGTCATGTCTCCTTAAGCTCCTCTTGGCTGTGACAGTTTTCAGACTTTCCCTGTTTTTGATAAACTTGGCAGTTTTCAGGAGTACTGGTTCGGGCATTTTGTAGAATTTCCCTCAGTTGTGATTTACCTAATGATTTTGTCATAAATAGACTGAGGGAGTGCATTTTTTTGGAGGAAGAACACAGAATACTTATTAAATAATATCAAGGGTACATACTATCAACATGACTTACCACTATTGATGTTGACTTTGATCATTTGGGATGAATAGTGTTTGTCAGGTCTGTCCACTGTGAAGTTACTGTTTTTCTTTCGGAAGAAAAATCACTATATATAGCCTGCACTTACAGAGTAGAGAGTTATACTCCCACTGCTTGAGGGTTAAGTAGTACATAAATTATTTGGAATTATTTTTTAAGGGAGATTCATCTCCTTCATTTGTTTTTAGTCAGTTATTAATATCAGTTTAGATTCATGGATAATTATTTCATGTTTTGTGTAATAGTCCAATACTGCATTATTAATTTATTTGTTCAAATTGTTCCAGCTTTGGCCATTCAGAGCTTTTTCAATTGGCTCCTGTGCCCCTTTGACATACTGCCATCAAAGTTTTGAGCAATCCCTTACTTTCTGGCACATCAAGGAGGAGGAGTATGGGCTGCACATAATAACTTTCATCCAAAGAGTGGAGTATGGAACAGGAGAAAAAAGAGGAACTATATTGTGGAGAAACCTGACAAACACTAATTAGCTTTGTAATAAAGGTCAATATCAACAGTGACACCATGTTAATAGTATGTACCTTTGATGTGATGTAATGAAAATGGAATTCAATTTCTTTGGTCTTCCTCACCAAAACATATTATCCCACTCCAGTCATAAGAAAAAAAATCATTAGACACATAGAGAGTTATTCTACAACATCCTACAATATGCCTGACTAATATTCCTTGAAACTATTAAAGTCACCAAAAACATTATAAGTCCGAGAAACTGTCAAAACAAAGAGGAGCCTAAGGAGACATGATAACTAGACGTAATGTGATATCCAGTGTAGGATCTTGGAACAGAAAAATGATATTGGGGAAAAACTGAGGAAGTCTGAGTAAAGTGTCTGTTTCATTTAATAACACTGTATCAATTTTGGTTCATTAAGTGTGACAAATGTGCTGTAATAATATGGAAAATTGATGTGGAGGTTATGGGAACTGTCTCTACTATATTTGCAACTTTTATATAAATTAAATATATCCTGAAATGAAAACATTTATAAGCTAATCAATTGGGCATATTTTTGGGGTCTTTTTCTGAGGTCTCTCTTCTAATCCATTGATTTATGCATATATCCCTCCAACAATACCACACAGTCTTGATTACTGTTGCAGTGTAGTAAACTTTTTTAAACTGCATTAACATTGGTTTATAATATTATATGTTTCATGTGTACAACATTATATTTCAACTTCTGTGTGCACTATAGTGTGCTTACCACCAAAGGGTTAGTTTTAATCTGTCACCATACAGTTGACGCCCTTTACCCATTTTGACCTTTTCTATCCATTACTCTCTGGCAGCCAATTTGTTCTCTGTATCTGTATGTTTGTTTTTGCTTGGTTTGTTCATTTATTATGTTTTACTTTTAGAGTTTTTTTATTCCACATTTGTGAAATCATATGGTATTTGTCTTTCTCCATCTGACTTATTTCACTTAGCATAATAACCTCAAGTTCCATCCATGTCTTCACAAATGGCAAGACTTCATCTTCTTTAATGACTGAGTAGTATTCCATTATAAATATATACCATATCTTCTTTATCCATTCATCTATGGATGAACACTTAGGTTGTTTCCATATCTTGGCTATTAAAAATAATGTTGTGATGAACATAGGCATGCATATATCATATTGAACTAGTGTTCTTGTATTCTTTGGATAAATAAAGAGAAGTGGAATACCTGGACCGTATGGTACTTCTACTCTTAAATTTTTGAGGATTCTCCACACTGTTTTTCATAATCGCTGAACCAATTTACATTTCCATCAACAGTGTATGAGGGTTACACTTGCTTGGATTCTCCACGCTGTTTTTCATAATTGCTGAAACAATTTACATTTCCATCAAAAGTGTATGAGGGTTACCTTTGCTCCACAACCTCTCCAATGCTTGTTGTTTCTTGCCTTTTTGATAACAGCCGTTCACACAGCATGAGGTGATAACTCATTGGTTTTGATTTGCATTTCCCTAATAATTAGTGATGTTGAACTTTTCAAGTGCCTGTTGGCCATATGTATGTATTCTTTGAGAAAATGTCTACTCAACTGTTTTGTTCATATATTGATTGATTGATTGATTTGGGCTGTGTTGGGTCTTCATTGCTGCCTGCAGGCTTTCTCTAATTGGGGCGAGCAGGGGCTACTCTTCATTGCAGTGATCAGGGTTCTCATTGCACTGGCTTTTCTTGTTGCGGAGCACAGACTCTAGGTGCACAGGCTTCAGTACTTGCAGCACATGGGCTCAGCAATTGTGGCTCGTGCACTCTAGAGCACAGGCTCAGTAGTTGTGGCACACGGGCTTTGTTGCTCTGTGGCATGTGGGATCTTCCCAGACAAGGGATCGAACCTGTATCCCCTGCATTGGCAGGTGGATTCTTAACCGCTGCACCACCAGGGATGCCCTTCTTTCTTTCCTTCTTCCTTCCTTCCTCCTTCCTTTCTTTCTTTCTTTCTCTCTTTTTTCTTAACATCTTTAGTGGAGTATAATTGCTTTACAACGTTGTGTTAGTTTCTGCTGTATAACAAAGTGAAAGTGAAGCAGCTATATGTATACATATATCCCTATATCCCCTCCTTCTTGCATCTTCCTCCCACCCTCCCTATCCCACCCCTCTAGGTGGTCACAAAACACCCAGCTGATCTCCCTGTGCTATGCATCTGCTTCCCACTAGCTATCTATTTTACATTTGGTGGTGTACATATGTCAATGCTACTCTCTCACTTCATCTCAGCTTACACTTCACCATCCCTGTATCCTCAAGACCTTTCTCTATGTCTGCGTCTTTATTACTGTCCTGCCCATAGGTTCATCAAAACCATTTTTTTTTAGATTCCAAATATATGTGTTAGCATACGGTATTTGTTTTTCTCTTTCTGACTTAGTTCACTCTGTATGACAGACTCTAGATCCATCCACCTCACTACAAATAACTCAATTTCGTTTCTCTTTATGGCTGAGTAATATTCTATTCTATATATGTGCCACATCTTCTTTATCCATTCATCTGTCGATGGACACTTAGGTTGCTTCCATGTCCTGGCTATTGTAAATAGTGCTGCAATGAATATTGTGGTACATGACCCTTTTTGAATTATGGGTTTCTCAGGGTATATGCTCAGTAGTGGAATTGATGGGTCATATATGGTAGTTCTATTTTTAATTTTTTAAGGAACCTGCATACTGTTCTCCATAGTGTCTGTATCAATTTATATTCCCACCAACACTGCAAGAGGGTTCCCTTTTCTCCACACCCTCTCCAGCATTTATTGTTTCTAGATTTCTTGATGATGGCCATTCTGACCAGTGTGAGGTGATAACTAATTGTTGTTTTGATTTGCATTTATCTAAGAATTAGTCATTAGTGATGGTAAATTAGAGCATCTTTTCATGTGTTTGTTGGCAATCTGTATATCTTCTTTGCAGAAGTGTCTACTTAGGTCTTCTGAAGATTTGTGGATTGGGTTGTTTGTTTTTTAGGTATTGAGCTGCATGAGCTGCTTGCATATTTTGGAGATTAATCATTTGTCAGTTGCTTTGTTTGCAGATATTTTCTACCATTCTGAGGGTTGCTTCTTCATCTTGTTTGTGGTTTCCTTTGCTGTGCAAAAGTTTTTAAGTTTCATTAGGTCCCATTTGTTTATTTTTGTTTTTCTTTCCATTTCTGTGGGAGGTGGGTCAAAAAGGATCTTGCTATGATTTATGTCAAAGAGTGTTCTTCTTATGTTTTCCTCTAAGAGGTTTATAGTGTCTGGCTTTACCTTTAGGTCTTTAATCCATTTTGAGTTTATTTTTGTGTATGGTGTTAAGAAGTGTTCTAATTTCATTCTTTTACATATAGCTGTCCAGTTTTCCCAGGACCACTTATTGAAGAGACTATCTTTCCTCCATTGTATATTCTTGCCTCCTTTATCAAAAATAAGGTGACCATATGTGCATGAGTTTCTCTCTGCGCTTTCTACCCTGCTCAATTGATCTTATTTCTATTTGTGTGCCAGTACTATACTCTCTTGATTACTTTAGCTTTGTAGCATAGTTTGAAGCCAGGGAGCCTGATTCTTCCAGCTCTGTTTTTCTTTCTCAAGATTGCTTTGGCTATTCGGGGTCTTTTGTGTTTCCATACAAATTGTGAATTTTTTTCTTCTAGTTCTGTGAAAAATGCCATTGGTAGTTTGATAGGGATTGCATTGAATTTGTAGATTGCTTTTGGTAGTGTAGTCATTTTCACAATGTTGATTATTCTAATCAAAGGACATGGTATATCTCTACATCTTATTGTGTCGTCTTTAATTTCTTTCAACAGTGTCTTTTAGTTTCCTGCATACAGGTCTTTTGTCTCCTTAGGTAGGTTCATTCCTAGGTATTTTATTCTTTTTGTTACAATGGTAAATGGGAGTGTTTCCTTAATTTCTCTTTCAGATTTTTCATTGTTAGTGTATAGAAGTGCAAGAGATTTCTGTTCATTAATTAATCCTGCTACTTTACCAAATTCATTGATTAGCCTTAATAGTTTTCTGGTAGCATCTTTAGGATTCTCTATGTAGAATACCACGTCATCTGCAAACAGTGACAGTTTTATTTCTTCTTTTCCAATTTAAGTCCCTTTTATTTCTTTTTCTTCTCTGATTGCTGTAGCTAAAAATTCCAAAATTATGTTGAATAGTAGTGGTGAGAGTGGGCAACCTTGTCTTGTTCCTGATCTTAGAGGAAATGGTTTCCATTGTTCACCATTGAGAAAAATGTTGGATGTGTGTTTGTCATATATGACCTTTATTAAGTTGAGGTAGGTTCCCTCTATGCCTACTTTCTGGAGAGTTTTTAATCATAAATGGGTGTTGAATTTTTTCAAAAGCTTTTTCTGCCTCTATTGAGAAGATCATATGGTCTTTCTCCTTCAATTTGTTAATATGGTGTATCACATTGATTGATTTGCGTATATTGAAGAATCCTTGCATTCCTGGGATAAACCTCACTTGATGATGGTGTATGATCCTTTTAATGTGCTTCTGGATTCTGTTTGCTAGTCTTTTGTTGAAGTTTTTTGCATCTATGTTCATCAGTGATATTGGTCTGTAGTTTTCTTTATTCATGACATCTTTTCTGTTGGTATCAGGGTGATGGTGGCCTTCTAGAATGAGTTTGGGAGTGCTCCTCCCTCTGGTATATTTTGGAAGAGTTTGAGAAGGATAGGTGTTAGATCGTCTCTAAATGTTTGATAGAATTCACCTGTGAAGCCATCTGGTCCTGGGCTTTTATTTGCTGGAAGATTTTTAATCACAGTTTCAATTTCAGTGCTTGTGATTGGTCTGTTTATATTTTCTATTTCTTCCTGCTTCAGTCTCGGAAGGTTGTGCTTTTCTAAGTATTTGTCCATTTCTCCCAGGTTGTCCATTTTATTGGCATATAGTTACTTGTAGTAATCGCTCATGATCCTTTGTATTTCTGTAGTGTCAGTTATTACTTCTCCTTTTTCATTGCTAATTCTGTTGACTTGAGTCTTCTCCTTTTTTTCTTGTTGAGTCTGGCTAATGGTTTGTCAATTTTGTTTATCTTCGCAAAGAGCCAGCTTTTAGTTTTATTGATATTTCATATTGTTTACTGCCATTTTTTTTCATTTATTTCTGATCAGATCTTTATGATTTCTTTCCTTCTGCTAACTTTCGGGGATTTTTGTTCTTCTATCTCTAAATGCTTTAGGGGTAAGTTTAGGCTGCTTATTTGAAATTTTTCTTGTTTCTTGAGGTAGGATTCGATTGCTATAAACTTCCCTCTCAGAACTGCTATTGCTGCATCCCATAGGTTTTGGGTTGTCGTGTTTCTACTGTCATTTGTTTCTAGGGATTTTTTGATTTCCTCTTTGCTTTCTTCAGTGATCTCTTGGTTATGTAGTGGCATATTGGTTAACCTCCATGTGTTTGTATTTTTTACATGTTTTTTCCTGTAATTGATATCTTGTCTCATAATGTTGTTGTCAGAAAAGATACTTGATATGATTTCAAGTTTCTTAAATTTACCAAGGCTTGATTTGTATCCCAAGATATGATCTATCCTGGGGAATGTTCCATGAGCACTTGAGAAGAAAGTGTATTCTGGTTTTTTTTGAATGGAATGTCCTATAAATATCAATTAAGTCCATCGTGTTTAATGTGTCTTTTGAAGCTTGTGTTTCTTTATTTATTTTCATTTTGGATGATTGGTCCATTGGTGAAAGTGGGGTGTTAAAGTTCCCTACTATTTTTTGTGTTACTGTCAATTTCCCCTTTCATGGCTGTTAGCATTTGCCTTATATATTGAGGTGCTCCTTTATGGGGTGCATGTATATTTACAATTGCTTTATCTTCTTCTTGGATTGATCCCTTGATCATTATGTAGTGTCCTTCTTTGTCTCTTGTAATAGTCTTTATTTTAAAGTCTATTTTGTCTGATATGAGAATTGCTACTCCAGCTTTCTTTTGATTTCCATTTGCATGGAATAACTTTTTCCATACCCTCACTTTCAGTGTGTATGTGTCCGTAAGTCTGAAGTGGGTCTCTTGTAGACAGCATATATATGGGTCTTGTTTTTGTTTCCATTCAGGCAGTCTGTGTCTTTTTGTTGGAGCATTTAATCCATTTACATTTAAGTTAGTTATACATATGTATGTTCCTATTACCATTTTATTAATTGTTTTGGGTTTATTATTGTAGGTCTTTTCCTTCTCTTGTGTTTCCTGCCTAGAGAAGTTACTTTAGCATTTGTTGTAAAGCTGGTTTAGTGGTGCTGAATTCTCTTAACTTTTGCTTGTCTGTAAAGGTTTTAATTTGTCTGTCAAATCTGAATGAGATCATTGCTGGGTAGAGTAATCTTGGTTGTAGGTTTTCCCCTTTCATCACTTTAAATATGTCCTGCCACTCCCTTCTGGCTTGCAGAGTTTCTGCTGAAAGATCAGCTGTTAACCTTATGGAGATTCCCTTGTATGTTATTTGTTGCTTTTCCCTTGCTGCTTGTAATATTTTTTCTTCATATTTAATTTTTGATAGTTTGATTAATATGTGTCTTGGCATGTTTCTCTTTGGATTTATCATGTTTGGGATTCTCTGTGCTTCCTGGACCAGATTATTTCCTTTCCCATGGTAGGGAAATTTTCACCTATAATCTCTTCAAATATTTTATCACACCCTTTCTTATTCTGGGACCCCTATTATTGAAATGTTGTTGCATTTAATGTTGTCCCACAGGTCTATGAGACTGTCTTCAGTTCTTTTTATTCTTTTTTCTTTATTCTGCCCTGCTGTAGTTATTTCCAGTATTTTATCTTCCAAGTCACTTATCAGTTCTTCTCTCTCAGTTATTCCACTATTGATTCCTTCTAGAGAATTTTAATTTTCTTTTATTGTGTTATTTATCGTTTGTTTGCTCTTTAATTCTTCTAGGTGTTATTTATCATTTGTTTGCTCTTTAAACGTTTCTTGTACTTTCTCCATTCTATTTCCAAGGTTTTGTATCATCTTTACTATCATTACTCTGAATTCTTTTTCAGGTAGACTGTCTGTTTCCTCTTCATTTGTTTGCTCTGGTGGGTTTTTACCTTGTTTCTTCATCTACTGCATATTTCTTTGTCTTATGATTTTTGTTAACTTATTTGTTTGGGTTGTCCTTTTTGCAGGCTGCATATTCGCACTTCCCATTGTTTTTGGTGTCTGCCCCCACTGGGTAATGTTGGTTCAGTGGCTTGTGTAGGCTTCCTGGTGGAGGGGACTAGTGCCTTTGTTTTAGTGGTTGGGGCTGGATCATATCTTTCTGGTTGGCAGGGCCAAGTCCGGCAGTGTGTTGGGGTGTCTGTGAACTTAGTATGATTCTAGGCAGCTTCTCTGCTAATGGGTGGGGTTGTGTTCCTGTCTTGCTATTTGTTTGACATGGGGCTTCCAGCAGTAGAGCTTGCTGGCTGTTGGGTGGAGCTGGGTCTTAGTGTTGAGGGGGAGATGTTTGGGACAGCTCTTGCTGATTGGTACTTTGTGGGGCCAGGAAGTCTCTGGTGGTCCAACGTCCTGAACTCAGCTCACCCACTTCAGAGGCTCAGACCTGAACCAGGTTGGAGCACCAAGACCCTGTCAGCCACATGGCTCAGAAGAAAAGGGAGAAAGAAAGAAAACATGGAAAAAATATTAAAATAAAAAATAGTAATAAAAAAGAAGAGAGCAACCAAACCAATAAACAAATCCACCAGTGATAGCAAGCACTAAATTCTAAATGAAATGAACACAAAAATCAGAAACAAATCAGTTGCAGACAGCAAATCCCAAGTCTACAGTTGCTCCCGTAGTCCACCACCTAAATTTCGGGATTATTAGTTGTCTATTAAGGAATTCCACATATGCAGGGTACATGAAGTTGATTGTGGGGATTTACTCCCCTGCACCTGAGGCTGCAGGGAGAAATTTCCCTTTGTCTTCTTTCTTTGCACAGCTCCTGGGGTTCAGCTTTGGTTTTGGCCTCACCTCTGCATGTATGTCTCCTTCAGGCATCTGCTACCTGCCGAGACAGGAGGGGGTTAAAGCCACGGCTGATTATGGCACTCTTGCTCGCTCAGGCCGACGGAGAGAGAGGGGTATTATAGTCATAATTGGAATTCGTGGCAAGCCTGCAGCAGCAGAGGCCAGTATGATGTTGCAACAGCCTGAGGCATGCCATGTGTTCTCCTGGGGAGGTTGCCCCTGGATCACAGGACCCTGGCAGTGGCGGGCTGCACAGGCTTCCAGGGAGGGTGTATGGGTAGTGACCTGCTCTTGCACACAGGATTCTTGGTGGCAGCAGCAGCAGCGTTAGCTCGTTTAGGTGGTGCTCTGCCTTCTGTGGGCACACGGTCATGGAATCCCCTCTCCTCACGCACCCTGAAACAATGGTCTCTTGCCTCTTCAGCAGGTCCAGACATTTTCCTGGACTCTCTCCTGGCTAGCTGTGTCACACTAGTCCCCTCAGACTGTCTTCATGCAGCCACCCACAGTCCTCTCCCTGGGATCTGACCTCCGAACCCCGAGCCTCAGCTCCCAGCCCCCTCTTGCCCCAGTAGGTGAGCAGACAAGCCTCTCAGGTTGGTGAGTGCTGGTCAGCACTGATCCTCTGTGCGGGAATCTCTCCACTTTGCCCTCTGCACCCCTGTTGCTGCACTCTCCTCCATGGCTCCAAAGCTTTCCCCACACCACACCCCGTCTCCACCAGTGAAGGGGCTTCTTAGTGTGTGGAAACTTTTCCTCTTTCACAGCTCCCTCCCAGAGGTGCAGGTCCTATTCCTACTCTTTTGTCTCTGTTTTTTCTTTTTTCTTTTGCCCTACCCAGGTATGTGGGGATTTTCTTGCCTTTTGGGAAGTCTGAGGTCTTCTGCCAGCATTCAGTAGGTGTTCTGTAGGAGTTGTTCCGCATGCAGATGTATTATTGATGTATTTGTGGGAAGGAAGGTGATCTCTATGTCTTACTCCTCTGCCATTTTGAAGGTCTCCCCCTCTGTTCATATTTTAATTGAGGTTTGTTTGTTGTTGTTGAGTTGTATGACTTCATAGAATTTGGATATCACACCGTTATGAGATATATGATTTGCAAATATCTTCTCCCATTCTGTAGCTATCTTTACATTTTGTTGATGGTTGCCTCTGCTGGGCAGAAGCTGTTCAGGTTGCTGGAGTCCCATTTGTTTATTTTTGCTTTTGTGTCCCCTGACTGTGGAAACATATCTAGAAATATATTGCTAAATCTGAAGTCAAAGAGCATGCTGCCTATGCTTTCTTCTAGTTTTATAGTGTCAGGTTTTACTTTGAAGTCTTTAACCCATTTTGAGTTGATTCTTACTTGATTTTTGTGTGTGGTGTGAGATAATTAGTTTCACACTTGTGCATGTGGCAGTCCAATTTTCCCAACACCAGTATTTAAGAGACTATCCTTTCTCTATTGTATGTTCTTTGCTCCTTAGGCATAAATGCATTGTCCATATATGGGTGGTTTTGTTTCTGTCCTCTCAATTCTGTTCCATTGATCTCTGTGTCTGTTGTTCTGCCAATACCATGCAGTTTTGATTGCTATAGTTTTGTAATATCATTTGAAATCAGAGAGTGTGATGCCTCCAGCTTTGTTCTTTTTTCTCAAGATTGCTTTGGCTATTCAGAGTCTTCTGTGATTCTGCCTAAGTTTTAAGACTTTTTGTTCTATTTCTGTGAAAAATATCAGTGGGATTTTGATAGGGATTGCACTGAATCTTTAGATTGCTTTGGGTAATATAGACATCTTGACAATGTTAAGTCTTCCAGTACTTAAGCATGAGATATATTTCTTTGTATCTTCTTCAATTTCTTTCAATAATGTCTTGTAGATTTAAAGTATGGGTCTTTTTCACCTCTATTTCATTTATTTCCATTCTGATCTTTATTATTTCCTTCATTCTACTGACTTTGGGCTTCATTTTTTCTTCTTTTTCTACTTACTTTAGGTGTAAAGTGAGATTGTTTATTAGGGATTTTTCTTGTTTCTGGTTGTAGGTTTGCAACTTTCCTTAGTACTGTTTTTGCTGCATCCCATAGATTTTGGTATGCTGTATTTTCATTTTTTTTGAGTAGTTTTTAATTTCTTCTTTGATTTCCTTGTTGACTCAATATTGTTCGGTAACATGTTGTTCAGTCTCTACATATTTGTGATTTTTCCAGCTTTCTTCTTCTAGTTGCTTTCTAGTATCATACCATTGTGATCAGAAAAGATGCTTGATACGATTTTAATCTTGTTTTATGTGTCCCAATGTATGGCCTACACTTGAGAATGTTCCATTTTCACTTGAGAAGAATATTATTCTACTGCATTGGATGGAATGTTCTGTAGAAATCCGTCTAGTCCCTCTAGTCTAATGTTTCCTTTAAGGCCACTGTTTCCTTGTTTACTTTCTGTCTAGATGTTGTATCTATCGATGTAAGTGTAGTGTTAATGTCCTCTACTATTATTGTGTGGCAGTCAGTTTCTCCCTTTGGGTCTGTTAATAATTGCTCTTTATATTTTGATGCTCTTATGTGAGGTTCATATATATTAATAACTCTTATGTCTTCTTGGTGAATTGTCCTCTTTATTGTTATATAACGTCCACTTTATTTCTTGTTACCTTTTTTGGGCTGTAAGTCTGTATTGTCTGATATGAGTATGGCTATACCCACTTCCTTTTGATTGCCGTTTACTGTGAGTATCAGCTTTCATCCTTTCACTTTGAGTCTTTGTTTGTTTTTAGAACTGAGCTGTGCCTCCTGGAGGCAAAGTATAGTTGGGTCTAGCCACTCCGTGTTTTTTGATTGCTTAATTTAAACCATTTACATTTAAGGTGATTATTGATAAATAAGGACTCAGTACTGCCATTTTAACTTTTGTTTTCTTGTTTCTCCATTGTTTCTTTTCCTTGTGTTTTGTCTGCCATTTTAGTTTAGTAGTTTTGTGGTGTTCTCATTTCCTCTTTTTCATGTTTTTTTATCTCTGCTTTAGCTTTATGTTTTGTTTCTACAAAATGTCTCATAGACAAAATTGCCCTTATTTTTGCTGACAGTATCTTAACTTCATTCTCCTATATGGGTTCTGTCCTTTTCCCCTTCCACTTTTATGCTTTTGGTGTCTCAAATTGTCCTTTTTGATATTGTGAATTTGTTCAAAAATTGAAAGAGCTCAAGTTATTTTTACAACTTTTTTCCCTTTAACCTTTGTGATATTATTAAGTATTTAACAACCTATTCTGATATAGAGTTGCAATTTTCTGATTTTCTCTGTCCATTTATAACCTTATACAGGGTTTTGTGTACTTCTTCCTTTTCATTTCAGATAGAAGAGCTCCTTTCAACATTTCTTGTAAGGAAGGTTTTGTGTTGATGAATTCCCTCAGCTTTTGTTTGTCTTGGAAAGCCTCATTTCTCCATATCTGAGTGACAACTTTGCTGGATAGGTACTCTTGGCTGACAGTTTTTATCTTTTAATATTTTGAGTATGTCCTTCCACTTTTCCAGGCCTGTAGAGTTTCTGCTGAGAAATCTTCTGATAACCTAGTGGGGTTCCTTTGTAGGTTATCATTTTTTCCCCTGGCTGCCTTTAAAATTCTTTCTTGGCCACTGACTTTTGACAGTTTCAGTATGTGTCTTGGAAAACGGTCTTTTTTTGTTAAGGTAATATGGTGTCATCTTAGCTTCATAGAATTTTATATCCAGTTTCTTCTCCAGGTTTGAGAAGTTCTCAACAAATATTTTTTAAAATATACTCTCTGTTCCCTTCTGCCTCTCTTCTACTTCTGGGCTACCCATTATTGTAATGTTGCTCTTCCTAATAGAGGGAGATATTTCTTGTAGAATTTCTTTATATTTTCAGGTCTAAATCCTCTGTCCTCTTCTACCTGTTCTAGATTTCTATCTTTGAGTTTGCTAATTTTCTTTTCCATTTGGTTTGCTCCATTTCCATTTTTTTCTAATGCATTCTCCATTTCATTTTTGGAGTTTGTCAGCTCGAGAATTTGTTTCTTTTTTTTTTAGAGTTTTAATATCTTTGTTAAAGTGTTCCTTTTGTTCATTAATTTTATTCCTGATCTCATTGAACTGCCTTTCAGAATCTTGAAGTTCACTGAATTTCTTCATGACAGTTATTTTGAATTCTCTATCAGTTAGATCACAATAAAGTAACTTTAACTTTGGTTTCTGGAGAATCGTCATGTCTTTTTGTTATACTGTGGTTCTCAGTAGTGCTTGATGATGTGTTCCTATGTCAGGTCAATGGAAGTAGTTAGTACCTTTTCTCTTTAGGTAAAGTTTTGTTTCCTTTTTGACTTGATTGTAATGATTCAACAGGTTAGAAATTAGAGGTATTTTTGTTTGTTTTCTGGTATGTTGCACTATAGCACAAGTTTTTGGTTTTTCTTACCTGAGCTGCTTTTTGTTATATTTGCAAATTGGCACTTTCCACCCTCCCCCAACTCTGTCAGAGATGTTGCCTGGTGGCGCCCTCATTGTCAGTGCTTGTGAATTCAGCATTGTTGGTGCTTTGCTACTGCTGGTGTTGCTGATATCACTGCTGGGGGCACTGGGATGGTGGGCACTTTCAAAACATTTGGAGCCTCCTGAGTCATAGGCTCTGCTGCCATGAGGGGAGAGGAAGGGTGGGTGGAATCTGAGTTTGTGGGTACGTCTGCTCTGTTTGGGGTTGCCAAATTTGTGGGTGCTACTCCTGAAGGCAAGGTTAGGCAGTATTGTGGGCACTTTTGTGACTGGAGGGATGGACTTGCAGGCCCTGTTGCTGCTGACTGGCTCCTTGTGGCTGTTGGCACTGCTGTGGCTGTGAGGTTAGAGTCATGTGTGCTCTCTTTCCAGATGCTACTGGGTTTCCTGGGGCTTCAGCCTCAGCCACCATGTCCAGGGGTCTGGGATCACAGACACCCATTTTGCTCTTCCTCTGGTTCTGCCTCCTCTATGTGTTCTAGTTCACAAGCCTCTAGATGTACAGATGTGTGGAATTCTCCAGCGTCCTGATGTGTTGGGCAAAGGCACCTTTGTTGAGTTATGGATGTTTTATTGGATGTAGACTGAAGGGGAGAGACAAAGAGTGTATCACTACCCTATTATAGTGACATCACTCACAGTAAATTAATATCAAGGAAAAATATCTTGTAATTTGTTCTCTTTTTCCAAAATTAGTTTACCTATTTCATTTACTTGGCATTTCTAATAACTTTGAGAATAATGTCTATAACTACAAAGCTCTTGCTGGGATTTTGATAGGAATTGCATTAAATCTGTATTCATATTTTTATTATGTTGATCTTTCAATCCATAAACATGGTGTCTTTCAATTTATTTAGATATTCTTTGATTTTTCTCATCACCATGTTTTCATTTTTAGCATACAAGTCCTGCACATGTTTTGTTAGATTTATACCTAAGTATTTCATTTTATTGAACAATCATAAATTGCATTGTATGTTTAGTATCATTCTCCATTGCTAGCATATAGAAATAGAGTTTTTCTTTATTATCTTTATTCTGCAATCTTTTGAATTCATTTATTTGTTCGAGGAGACTTTTTTCTTCATAGACACTTTTGGATTTTCTGTGTAGACAATTTTGTTATCTATGAATAGTGATGGTTTTCTTTTTTTATTGATCTGTATTACATTGTTTACTTTTGTTATTTTATCATAGTAGCTAGAACTTCCAGCACTAAGCATTTAGCATTTCACTATTAAGTATAATACTAGTGTAGGTTTTTTGTATGTGCTCTTTATCAACTTATCAATAGTTCATCTCTATTCCTATTTTTCTGTGAGTTTATCCTAAAACTGAGTTGACATTTGTCAGATGATTTATCTACATTGATTGATATGATTATGTGATATTTAGAGTTTGCTCTGTTAATATGGTTTATTACATTGATTACTTTTAAAATATTTGTACTCCTGGAATAGACCACATTTTGTCCTGGTGTGTAATTGTTTTTATATATTTGTGCATTTTAGTTTCTAATATTTTGTTAAGAATTTTTGTGTTTAAATTCATAAGGGATATTTGTGTGTAATAATCTTTTTAAATATTTTCTTTGCCCAGTTTTGTTATTAGACATTACTAGCTTCAAAAATAGAATGGGAAGTATTCTTTCTTCTTTTTTTTCTGAAGGAGATGGCTTAGAATTTATTTTAATTAATTTTTATATATTTGGTAGAATTCTCTGAAACCATATGGATGTGGAAATTTCTTGTTAGAGAGTTTTTAAATTACAAAGTCAAGTTCCATAATAGTTAAGGGATATTAAAATTATGTATTTCATATTAGCTGGCTAGTGGTAGTTTGTATTTTTTCTACAAATTGTACCATTACACATAAGTTGTTAAATTTATCTGTGTAGTTGCTTATTATTTTATTACCCTATTGTCTGTAATATGTGTAGTGATAACTGCTTTTCATTCCTGATATTTGTTTTAATTTTTGTCAATCTTGCTAGAGATTTGTCTATTTTATTGATTTTTTTTCAAAGAAACACTTTTTTCTTTTATTGATTCACTCCTTTTAAAATTTCATTAATTTTCTGTTCTTATCTTTATTTCCTTCCTCATACTTGTTTTGTATGGTATTTTCTTCTAGTTTCTTGAGGTGGAAATTCACATTATTGGTTTGAAATTGTTTCTCTTTTCTTATGCATATATTTAGTACTCTAAATATCCCTCTTATCACTGCTTTAACTGTGTCAAACAAGTTTTGGTATGTTGTATTTTCATTTTTATTTAGTTCAGTACATTTTTTAGTTCCCTTGTGATTTAATGATTGACCCATGCATTATTTAGAAGTGTGTTGTTTAGTGTTTAAGTATAAGTTGATATTCCGATTATTTTTCTTTATTTAACTTCCAATTTGATGCCATAGCCTTCGGAGGATACACTTTGTATGATTTCAGTTCATTTAAAATTTTGGAATTTGTTCACGTGTACGTGATATAGACCATATTGATTATCGAGTTTCCTGGATATTTGCAAAGAATCTATATTCTGCTGGAGTTTGAATGCTAAACAAATAGTAAAATTGCATTGTCTGATGATGTTGAGTTCTTCTATAGCCTTCCTGGTTTTCTATGCCTTTCTATCAACTGTTAAGTTAGTTTAGCAGTGTTGAATTATCCACTGTAATTGTAGATTGTTCATTTCTCCCTTATGTTTTGTAAATTTTTGTCACTTATTTTGCAGTGACAAAATATTCTATTGATGAGAACATAAACATATATGATTATTTTGTCTTCTTGGTGGATTGACCCCTTTATCTTTATAACATCTCCCTTTTGGTCTCTGGTTATTTTCTTTCCTTTGAAATCTAGTATATCTGATACTAATGTAGCCACTTCCGCTAATTTTTCAGTTTTTACTATTTCTTTTTCTTTAATATAAGTATAATTGATTTGCAATATTATATTTGTTTCAGGTGTACAACAAAGTGATACAATATTTTTATAGATTATACCCTATTTAAAGTTATTACAAAATAATTGCTATATTTCCCTGTACTTTACAATATATCCTTGATGCTTATTTATTTTATACATAATAGCTGGTATCTCTCTCTCTCCCTCTCTTTTTTTTTTTTTCAGGCATGCTTGTGGAATGTGGGATCTTAGCTCCTGGACCAGGGATCAAACCCATGCCCCCTGCATTGGGAGCGTGGAGTCTTAACAACTAGACCACCAGGGAAGTCCCAGCTTGTATCTCTTAACTCCCTACTTCTATATTGCTCCATACCCATCCATCTCCCTGCTGGTAACCATTAGCTTGTTGTTTTTTTTTTTTAACATCTTTATTGAAGTATAATTGATTTACAATGGTGTGTTAGTTTCTGCTTTATAACAAAGTGAATCAGTTATACATACACATATGTTCCCATATCTCTTCCCTCTTGCATCACCCTCCCTCCCACCCTCCCTATCCCACCCCTCTACGTGGTCACAAAGCACCGAGCTGATCTCCCTGTGCTATGGGGCTCCTTCCCACTAGCTATCTATTTTACATTTGGTAGTGTATATATGTCCATGACACTCTCTCACCCTGTCACATCTCACCCCTCCCCCTCCCCATATCCTCAAGTCCATTCTTTAGTAGGTCTGTGTCTTTATTCCCATCTTGCCACTAGGTTCTTCATGACCTTTTTTAAATTTCCTTAGATTCCATATATACGTGTTAGCATGCTGCATTTGTTTTTCTCTTTCTGACTTACTTCACTCTGTATGACAGTCTCTAACTCCATCCACCTTATTACAAATACCTCCATCTCATTTCTTTTTATGGCTGAGTAATATTCCATTGTATATATGTGCCACATCTTCTTTATCCATTCATCTGTCGATGGACATTTAGGTTGCTTCCATGTCCTGGTTATTGTAAATAGAGCTGCAATGAACATTTAGGTACATGACTCTTTTTGAACTATGGTTTTCTCAGGGTATATGCCCAGTAGTGGGATTGCTGGGTCCTATGGTAGTTCTATTTGTAGTTTTTAAGGAACCTCCATACTGTTCTCCATAGTGGCTGTATCAATTTACATTCCCACCAACAGTGCAAGAGTGTTCCCTTTCCTCCACACCCTCTCCAGCATTTATTGTTTCTAGATTTTTTGATGATGGCCATTCTGACCGGTGTGAGATGATATCTCATTGTAGTTTTGATTTGCATTTCTCTAATGATTAATGATGTTGAGCATTCTTTCATGTGTCTGTAGGCCATCTGTATATCTTCTTTGGAGAAATGTCTATTTAGGTCTTCTGCCCATTTTTGGATTGGGTTGTTGGTTTTTTTGTTATTGAGCTGCATGAGCTGCTTGTAAATCTTGGAGATTAATCCTTTGTCACTTGCTTCATTTGCAAATATTTTCTCCCATTCTGATGGTTGTCTTTTGGTCTTGTTTATGGTTTCCTTTGCTATGCAAAAGCTTTTAAGTTTCATTAGGTCCCATTTGTTTATTTGTGTTCTTATTTCCATTTCTCTGGGAGCTGGGTCAAAAAGAATCTTGCTGTGATGTATGTCATAGAGTGTTCTGCCTATGTTTTCCTCTAAGAGTTTGATAGTGTCTGCCCTTACACTTAGGTCTTTAATCCATTTGGAGTTTATTTTTGTGCATGGTGTCAGGGAGTGTTCTAATTTCATACTTTTACATGTACCTGTCCAATTTTCCCAGCACCACTTATTGAAGAGGCTGTCTTTTCTCCACTGTATATGCTTGCCTCCTTTATCAAAGATAAGGTGACCATATGTGCGTGGGTTTATCTCTGGGCTTTCTATCCTGTTCCATTGATCTATATTTCTGTTTTTGTGCCAGTACCATACTGTCTTGATTACTGTAGCTTTGTAGTATAGTCTGAAGTCAGGGAGCCTGATTCCTCCAGCTCCATTTTTCATTGTCAAATTGCTTTGGCTATTCGGGATCTTTTGTGTCTCCATACAAATTGTGAAATTTTTTGTTCTAGTTCTGTGTAAAATGCCAGTGGTAGTTTGATAGGGATTGCATTGAATCTGTAGATTGCTTTGGGTAGTAGAGTCATTTTCACAATGTTGATTCTTCCAATCCAAGAACATGGTGTATCTGTCCATCTATTTGTATCATCTTTAATTTCTTTCATCAGTGTCTTATAATTTTCTGCATACAGGTCTTTTGTCTCCTTAGGTAGGTTTATTCCTAGATATTTTATTCTTTTTGTTGCAATGGTAAACGGGAGTGTTTTCTTAATTTCACTTTCAGATTTTTCGTTATTAGTGTATAGAAATGCAAGAGATTTCTGTGCATTAATTTTGTATCCTGCTACTTTGCCAAATTCATTGATTAGCTCTAGGAGTTTTCTGGTAGCATCTTTAGGATTCTCTATGTATACTATCATGTCATCTGGAAACAGTGACAGCTTTACTTCTTCTTTTCCGATATGGATTCCTTTTATTTCTTTGTCTTCTCTGATTGCTGTGGCTAACACTTCCAAAACTATGTTGAATAATAGTGGTGAGAGTGGGCCACCTTGTCTTGTTCCTGATCTTAGTGGAAATGGTTTCAGTTTTTCACCATTGAGGACAATGTTGGCTGTGGGTTTGTCATATATGGCCTTTATTATGTTGAGGAAAGTTCCCTCTATGCCTACTTTCTGCAGGGCTTTTATCATAAATGGGTGTTGAATTTTGTCGAAAGCTTTCTCTGCATCTATTGAGATGATCATATGGTTTTTTTCCTTCAATTTGCTAATGTGGTGTATCATATTGATTGATCTGCGTTTGTTGAAGAATCCTTGCATTCCTGGGATAAACCCCACTTGATCATGGTGTATGATCCTTTTAATGTTTCTGTTTTAATGATTCTGTTTGCTAGTATTTTGTTGAGGATTTTTGCATCTATGTTCATCAGTGATATTGGCCTGTAGTTTTCTTTCTTTGTGACATCTTTGTCTGGTTTTGGTATCAGGGTGATGGTGGCCTCGTAGAATGAGTTTGGGAGTGTTCCTCCCTCTGCAATATTTTGGAAGAGTTTGAGAAGGATAGTTGTTAGCGCTTCTCTAAATGTTTGATAGAATTCACCTGTGAAGCCATCTGGTCCTGGGCTTTTGTTTGTTGGAAGGTTTTTAATCACAGTTTCAATTTCAGTGCTTGTGATTGGTCTGTTCATATTTTCTATTTCTTCCTGGTTCAGTCTCGGCAGTTTGTGCATTTCTAAGAATCTGTCCATTTCTTCCAGGTTGTCCATTTTATTGGCATAGAGTTGCTTGTAGTAATCTCTCATGATCTTTTGTATTTCTGCAGTGTCAGTGGTTACTTCTCCTTTTTCATTTCTAATTCTATTGATTTAAGTCTTCTCCCTTTTTCTCTTGATGAGTCTGGCTAATAGTTTATCAATTTTGTTTATCTTCTCAAAGAACCAGCTTTTAGTTTCATTGATTTTTGCTATTGTTTCCTTCATTTCTTTTTCATTTATTTCTGACCTGATCTTTATAATTTCTTTCCTTCTGCTGGCTTTGGGGTTTTGTTTGTTCTTCTTTCTCTAATTGCTTTAGGTGCAAGGTTAGGTTGTTTATTCGAGATGTTTCCTGTTTCTTGAGGTAGGCTTGTATTGCTATAATGAACTTTCTATCTGTTCCATTGGTCTATATGTCTGTTATTATGCCAGTAATATACTGTTTTAATTACTGTAGCTTTGTAATATATTTTGAAATCAGAAGTGTGATGTCTCCAGCTTTTTTGTTCTTTTTCAAGGTTGCTTTGTCTATTTAGGATCTTTTGTGTTTCCAAATAAAAAAATTGTTTTCTATATTTCTGTGAAAAGGGCCTTTGGAATTTTGATAGATATTGCTTTGCATCTGAAAATTGCTTTTGGTATTATAAACATTTTAACAATATTAAGTATTCTGATCAAAGAATGCAAAATACCTTTCCATGTGTCTGTATCCTTTAATTTCTTTAATCAATGTGTTGCAGTTTTCAGTGTACAAGTCTTTTATCTGCTTAGTGGTTTATTCCTAAATATACTTTTTTAATTAAAAAAATTTTTTGTTAGAGTATACTTGATTTACAATGTTGTGTTAGTTTCAGGTGTACAATAAAGCAAATCATTATACATATATATATATATCACTGTTTTTTTAAAATATTCTTTTCCCATATATGTAATTAAGAGTATAGAGTCGAGTTCTCTGTGCTATACAGCACATTCTTATTAGTTATCTATTTTATATATAGTAGTGTGTATATGTCACTCCCAATCTCCCAGTTTATCCCTCCCCCCCTTATCCCCTTGTAACCATAAGTTGGTTTTCTACATCCATGACTCTACTCTTGTTTTGTAAAAAAAGTTCATTTGTACCCTTTTTTTGTAGATTCCACATATAAGTGATATCATGTGGTATTTGTCCTTCTGTGACTGACTTACTTCCCTCAGTATGACAATCTCTGGGTCCATCCATGTTGCTGAAAATAGCATTATTTTGTTCTTTCTTATGGCTGAGTCATATTCCATTGTACATATGTAACACATCTTTATCCATTCCTCTGTTGATGGACGTTTAGGTTGATTCCAGGCCCTGGCTATTGGAAATGGCGCTGCAATGAACATTGGGGTGCATGTATCTTTTTGAATTATGGTTTTCTCTGGGTACCTGCCAGATGTGGGGTTGCTGGTCACATGGTAGTTTTATTTTTAGTTTTTAAAGGAACTTCCATACTGTCTCCATAGTGGCTGCACCAAGTTACATTCCCACCAACAGTGTAGGAGGGTTTCCTTTTCTCCACACCCTCTCCAGCATTTATTATTTGTATACCTTTTGATGATGGCCATTCTGGCTAATGTGAGGTGACACCTCAATGTACTTTTGATTTGCATCTCTCTAATAATTAGTGATGTTGAGCATCTTTTCATGTGTTTTTTGGCCAGCTGTACGTCATCTTCAGAGAAATGTCTACATAGACCTTCCACCCATTTTTTATTGGGTTATTTATTTTTTTGATATTGAGCTGCATGAGCTGTTTGTATATGTTGGAGATTAATCCCTGGTCTGTTGCTTCATTTGCAAATATTTCTATTCTGTGGGCTGTCTTTTTGTTTTGTTTATGGTTTCCTTTGCTGTTCAAAAGCTTTTAAATTTTAATTAGGTCCCATTTGTTTATTTTTGTTTTTGTGTTCATTACTCTAGTAAGTGGATCAAAAAGATATTGCTATGATTAATGTAAGAGAGTGTTTTGCCTATGTTTTCCTCTAAGAGTTTTATAGTGTCTGGTCTTATATTTAGCTCTTTGATCCATTTCAAGTTTATTTTTGTATGTGGTGTTAGAGAGGGTTCTAATTTCATTCTTTTACATGTTGCTGTCCTGTTTTCCCAGCACTACTTACTGAAGTGACTGTCATTTCTCCATTGTATATTCTTGCCTCCTTTCTCATAGATTAACCATAGGTGCGTAACTTTATTTTTGGGCTTTCTATCCTGTTGCATTGACCTATATTTCTGTTTTTGTGCCAGTACCATACTGTTTTGATGACTGTAGCTTTGTAGTATAATTTGAAGCCAGGGAGTCTGATTCGTCCAGCTCCATTTTTCTTTCTCAGGATTGGTTTGGCTATTCAAGGTCCTTTGTGTTTCCATGTAAATTAAACATTTTTTGTTCTAGTTCTGTAAAAAATGCCATTGGTAATTTGATAAGGATTGCATTGAATCTGTAGTTTGCCTTGGAATGTATAGTCACTTTGTCAATATTGATTCTTCTAATCCAAGAACATGGTATATACTTCCATCTCTTTTTGTCATTTACAATTTCTTTCACCAGTGTCTTACAGTTTTCAGAGTAGAGGTCTTTTGCCTCCTTAGGTAGGTTTATTCCTAGGTATGTTATTCTTTTTGATGCGATGGCAAATGGGGTCGTTTCCTTGATTTCTCTTTCTGATTTTTCATTGTTAGTGTATAGGAATGCAAGAGATTTCTGTGTATTAATTTTGTATCCTTCAAATTAACCAAATTCATTGATGTGCTCTAGTAGTTTTCTGGTTGCATATTTACTATTTCCATGTATAGTGTCATATGCAAACTGACTGTTTAACTCTTCTTTTCCAGTTTGGATTCCTTTTATTTCTTTTTCCTCTCTGATTGCCATGGCTAGGTCTTCCAAAACTACGTTGAATAAATATGGCAAGAGTGGACATTCTTGTCTTGTTCCTGATCTTAGGGGGATTGTTTTTAGATATTCCCTGTTGGGAATGATGTTAGCCATGGGTTTGTCATATATGGCCTTTATTATGTTGAGGTAAGTTCCCTCTATTCCCACTTTCCAGAGAGCTTTTATCATAAATGGGTGTTAAATTTTGTCAAAAGCTTTTCCTGTGTCTATTCAGATGATTATATAATTTTTATTCTTCAATTTGTTAATGTAGTGTATCACATCCATTGATTTGTGGATATTGAAGCACCCTTGCATCCCTGGGATAAATCCCACTTCATCATGGTGTATGATCCTTTTAAAGTATTGTTGGATTTGGTTTGCTAGTTGTTGTGTTTTTTTTGAGGATTTTTGTGCCTTGGTTCATCAGTGTTATTGACCTGTAATTTTCTTTGTTTGTGGTATCTTTGTGTGGTTTGGGTGTCAGGGTGTTGGTGCACTCATAGAGTGAGCTTGGGAATATTCCATCCTTTGCAATTTGTTGGAAGAGCTTCCGATGAATAGGTGTTAACTCTTCTGTTTGATAGAATTTGCCTGTGAAGCCATCTGGTCCTGGACTTTTGTTTGTTGGAAGTTTTTAAATCACAGTTTCAATTTCACTACTTGTGATTGGTCTGTTCATATTTTCTATTTCTTCCTAGTTCAGTCTTGGAAGGTGGTATGTTCTGAGAATTTGTCCATTTCTTCTAGATTGTCCATTTTATTGATGTATAGACATTTGTTGTAGTCTCTTATGATCCTTTGTAATTTTGCAATATCAGTGAGTAACTTCTTTTTCATTTCAATTTTATTGATTTGAGCCCTCTTCCTTTTTTTCTTGATGAGTCTGGCTAAAGGTTTATCAATTTTGTTTATCTTTTCAAGGAACCAGCTTTTAATTTCCTTGATCTTTTTTTATTGTCTTTGTCTCTATTTCATTTATTTCTGCCCTGATCTTTATTATTTCTTTCCTTCTACTAACTTTGGGTTTTGTTTGTGCTTCTTTCTCTAGTTGCTTTAGGTGTAACATTAGGTTGTTTATTTGAGATTTTTCTTGTTTCCTGAAGTGAGCTTGTATCACTATAAACTTCCCTTTTAGAACTGCTTTTTCTGTGTCCCAAAGGTTTTGGGCCATTTTGTTTTCATTACTATTTGCCTCTAGGTATTTTTGAATTTCCTCTTTGATTTCTTCAGTGATCCATTGGTTGTTTAGTAATATATTGTTTAGACTCCATGTTTTTGTGTTTTTACAATTTTTTCCTGTAATTGATTTTTAATCCCATAACATTGGGGTCGGCAAAGAAGCTTGATATGATTTCAGTTTTCTTAAATTTAATGAGGCTCGCTTTATGGCCCAGCATGTGATTTATCCTGGAGAATGTTCCATGTGCACTTGAAAAGAAAGTGTATTCTGCTGCTTTCTGATTCAATGCTTTATAGATATCAACTAAGTCCATCTGGTCTAATGTGTCATATAAGACCTGTTTTTCCTTATTGATTTTCTGTCTGGGTGATCTAATGATAAGAATGGGGTATTAGCGTCCCCCACCATTATTGTGTTATTGTCGATTTCTTCTTTAATGGCTGTTAGCATTTGCTTATATATTGAGGTGCTCCTATGTTGGGTGCATGTCTGTTTACAATTGTTATACCTTCTAATGTCTGTTTTGTCTGATATGAGTATTGCTATTCCAGCTTTCTTTCAATTGTCATTTGCATTGGACAGTTTTTTTTTTTTTTTCCATTTCTTCACTTTCAGGCTGTATGTGTCCCTAGATCTGAGATGGGACTCTTGTAAACAGTACATATAAAGGTCTCATTTTTGTATCCATTCATCCAATCTATGTCTTTTAGTTGGAGCATTTAATCCACTTACATTTAAAGTAATTATCAATATGAATGTTCTTATTGCAATTTTGTTAATTGTTTTGGATTTATTTTTGAAGGTCTTTTTTTCTTCTCTTCCTCTTTTGTTTTCTTCTCTTGCCATTAGATGTCTATCTTTAGTGATGTGTTTTGATTGCTCTTTCTTTTTTGTGTGTATAGATTTTTGATCTGTGGTTCCCATGATGTTTTGATATAGCAGTCTATATGTGTAGAAGACTGTTTTAAGTTGCTGATCTCTTAATTTCAAATGTTTTCCCAATATCCTGCATTTGCACTCTCTTTTTCTCATGATTGCTTGTTTTAATATTATATTTGTGTGTGGATGATTTCCTACCTTTATTTTTGCAATTACCATTTAGCTTCCCCATTTGTAATTTTCTTGATTCTAGTTATGGCCTCTCCTTTTACGCCTCAAGAAGTTCCTTTAGGATTTGTTGTAGCACTGGTTTGGTGGTGCTGAATTCTCTTAGCTTTTGCTTTTCTGTAAAACTTTTGATTTTTCTGTTGAATCTGAACAAGAGCCTTGCTGTATAGAGTATTCTTGGTTGTAGTTTTTTTCCCTTTCATCACTTGAAATTATCATGCCACTCGCTTCTGGCCTACAGAGTTTCTGCTGAAAAATCAGCTTATAACATTATGTGGGTTCCCTTGTATGTTATTTGTTGCTTTTCCCTTGCTGCTTTTAATATTTTTTCTTTGTCTTTAATTTTTGTCAGTTTGATGAATATGTTTCCCAGTGTGTTCCTTCTTGGGTTTATCTTGTATGGGACTCTCTGTACTTCCTGAACTTGACTGAGTGTTTCCTTTCTCATCTTACGGAAGTTTTAACCTACAATCTCTTCATATATTTTCTCAGGCCCTTTCTCTCTCTCTTCTGGGACCCCCATAATGCAACTGTTGTTGTGTTTAATGTCCCAGAGGTCTCTGAGACTGTCCTCATTTCTTTTCATTCTTTTTTCTTTATTCTATTCCATAGCAGTGATTTCCACCATTCTGTCTTCCAGCTCACTTTTTCCTTTTTCTGCCTCAGTTATTCTGCTATTGATTCCTTCTGGTGTATTTTTTATTCCAGTTATTTTATTGCTCATCTCTTTTTGTTTATTGTCTAAATATTCTAGCTCTTTGTTAAATATCTCTTGTAACTTCTCCATTCTTGTGCCTCCATTCTTTTACTGAGATCTTGGATCATCTTTACTATCCTTACTCTAAATTCTCTTTCATGTAATTTGCCTATCTTCTCTTCATTTATTTGTTCCTGTGGGATTTTATCTTGTCCCTTCATCTGAAATATATTTCTCTGCTGTCTCATTTTGTCTAACTTTCTGTGTTCGTGGACTCCTTTCCGCTGGCTGGAGGTTTGTAACTCCTCTTGCTTCTGATGTCTGCCCTCTGGTGGGTGAGGTTGGTCCTGATGCTGCGGAGGCTTCTTGGTGGGAGGGATTGGTGCCTTCCCACTGGTGGGTGGAGCTGGGTCTTGTCCCTCTTGTGGCCATGGCTGTGTCAGGTGGTGTGTTTATAGGTGGTTGTGAGTGCTGTATGGCTTTAGGCACCCTGTCTGCTAGTGGGTGGATGTGTTCCTATCCTACTGGTTGTTTGGCCTGAGGTGTTCCAGCATTAGAGCCTGTAGGCTGTTGGGTAGGACCAGGTCTTGATTCCGAAATGGCAACCTCCAGGAGAGCTCGTGCTGATCAATATTCTCTGGGGCCTCTGCCACCAGTGTCTTTGCCCCCCCAGGGAGCCACAACCGACTCCTGTCTCCCCAGGAGACTCTCCAAGACTTGTAGGTAGGTCCAGCCCTGGTTCCTATCAAGTCACTGCTTTGTGCTGGGTCCCAGTGCATGTGCAACCTTGTTTTCACCCTCCAAGAATGGAGTCCCTGTTTCCCCCAGTCATGTGCAGCTCCTGCACTCAAGCCCCGCTGGCCTTCAAAGCCAAATATTTTTGGGATTCCTCTTCCCAATGCAAGACTCTCAGGCTGTGGAGCCTAACGTCAGGCTCAGGAGTCTAATTCTTTGGGGAGAACCTCTGCAATGTAATTATTTTCCATTTTGTAGGTTGCCCACGTGGTGGGTATGGGATTTGATTATGTTACTAAAACACCCCTCCTGCCATCTCATTGTGGCTTCTTTTTATGTGAATGTAATATATCTTTTTTGGTAAGTCCCTTTTTTTTTCATCAATGGTTGTTCAGCAGTTAGTTAGTTGTTATTTTAGTGTTTTTGTGAGGGAAGGTGAGCTCAAGTCCTTCTACTCCACCCTCTTTTCCATAATCAATGCGCTATTTTTAGTTTGGACGCTTGCTACCTCTTTCCTCAGCATGTGCTGTCTGTTATCACCTTGATATATGGTGTGCAGGTACAGCAGCCCTTCACACTCCCAGGACAGCAGGGGTGGGTCCTGGCACCTGCTCACAGATTTCCTAGGGGAGGGTAATCTCCGCACCTTCCCAGGACAGCAGGGGCAGGGCCTGGTGCCTACTTGCAGATTTCCTAGGGGTAGGTACTATCTGTGACCTCCTGGGACAGTGGGGGCAGGGATTGGCACCTGTAAGAGGATTTCCTAAGGACGTGTCCTATCTGCACCTTTCCAGGAGAGTGGTGCCAGGGTTTGGCACCTGCTCGTGGATTTACTAGGAGTGGGTGCTACTTGTGCACTCCCAGGACAGTGGAGGGCAGGGCCTGTCACTTGCTCGCAAATTTCCTAAGGGTGGGTGCTATCAACACCTTCCTGGGACAGTGGGGGCAGGGCCTCATGCCTGCTTGTGGATTTCCTAGGAGTGGGTGCTATCCATGTCCTCCTGGGACAGTAGGGCTAGGGCCTGCCACCTACTCACAGGTCTCATAGCAGCAGCTCATCTCCACCCCTGGAGCCCAAGATGGTGGGGTGGCAACTCATGCCCGCCCCCAGAGCTCCTGTTGTCTGGGAGCACTCATAGGAAAAGAAGCTCTTATGGTGGTTCCATCTCTCTCCTTGTGGTTCCATCTCTCTCCTCATGTGCCCCCCAATAATGGCACCTTGCCTATCTGGTGTGCTGAGGCTTCTTCCTAGTACACCCTCAGTTCCCACAGCCCAGCTTCTTCAAGCTGTTTCTGTGCAGCCAACCCTGATCCTCTCCCTGGCTCTGACCTCTGAAGCCTGAGCTTCAGCAGCTAACCCCCACCCCCATTTACAGACAAGTGTCTTAGACTGGGGAGTGCAGTGCTGCAGTGCTAACCTTCTGTGCAGGTTACTCTCCTTTTTGCCTTCCACAAACTGGTTGCTGCACTTTCCTCCTAGGCTCTGAAGCTCTCCTTCCATCTAGTCTGATCTCCCCACTGGTGAGGGGACTTCCCAGGATGCGGGAAACTTTCCTCCTTCACAGCTCCCTCCCTGGAGTGCAGGCCCTGTCTCTATTCCTTCTTTTCCTTTTTCTCTTGTCCTATCTGGTTACTTGGAAGTTTTCTTGTCTTTTCGGAAGTCTGAGGTCTTTTGTCATCATTCAGTAGCTGTTCTGTGTGAATAATTCCACTTGGAGATGTATTTTTAATGTTTTTGTGGGAGAAGCTGAGCTCTAGGTCTGCTATCTTGATTACCCTCCTCGCCAATGAATGTTTTAATTTGTCATTATGAATTCATTGATGTTATCATGTTTGAAATGTTTTAAATCTATGGTCATTCTTATCCTTATTGTGTCCAATTGTCCGATGTTTGACCACTGGGAACCTCTTTAGATTGGCCCTTGAGTTCTTATGACATTTCCCTGGTAGTTTTTGAGAGATTTCTTTTTTTCTGATATGAGAAGATCTTCCAGTCTCATTTTGTACATTTCCAGCCCCAAATCTCGAATAGCCAAAGTTTCCTCATCTGTAAAATGGGTATAAAAATATTACCCGTACTTACTAGGCTCATTGTGGGTATAAAATTAGTTAATGTGCGTAAGGCACTTGTAACAGTGTCTCACATGTTATAAACGTTACATAAGTGTTAACTATTAGTAGTACTGATGTAGTGATTTTGAAAGATGAAGGACTATACTTAATGTGTGAATTTGGTAAAGTTACAGGATACAGATTTTATATATAGAAATCTGTTGCATTTCTATACACTAATGACAAGCTATCAGAAAGAGAAATGAAGAAAATAATCTCCTTTACAATTGCTTCAAAAACAATAAAAATGCCTAGGAATAAGTCTAACCAAGGAAGTGAAAGACCTGTACTCCGAAAAGTATAAGATGTTGAGGAAAGAAATTGAAAACAACACACATAAATGGAAAGATATACTGTGCTAATGGATTGCAAGGATCAATATCATTAAAATGTCCATACTACCCAAAGCAAACTACAGATTCAATGCAGTCCCTATCAAAATACCAATGGCATTTTTCACAGAACTAGAACAAATAATCCTAAGATGTGTATGGAACCACAAAAGATCCTGAATAGTCAAAGCAATATTGAGAAAGAAGAACAAAGATGTAGGTACCATGCTTCCAGACTTGAACCTATCCTAAAAAACTATAGTAGTCAAAACAGTATAGTACTTGTGAAAAACGAACACATAGATCAATGGGACAGAATAGAGAGTCCAGAAATAAACCCATGTTTATATGGTCAGTTAATCTATGTCAAAAGAGACAGGAATATACAATAGGAAAAAGACAGTCTCTTCAATAAACTGTGTTGGGAAAACTGGACAGCTACATGTAAAAGAATGAAACTAGACAACTTTCTTACACCCTATACAAAAATAAATTCAAAATGGATTAAAGACTTAAATGTAAGACCTGAAATAAAAAAATCTTATAAGAAAACATGGGCAGTAACCTCTTTGAAATCAGTCTTATCAGTAATATCTTTAGCAATGTCTCCTTGGACAAGGGCAACAAAAGCAAAAATATGCAAATAGGACTATTAAACTAAAAGGTTTTTGTACAGTGAAGGATACCACTAACAAAACAGGAAAGCAATCTACTGAATGGGAGATGATATGTGTAAACAGTGTATTCAGTAAGGGATTGATATTCAGTACAATTCAGTATCAAAAAATAACCCAATTAAAAATGCAGAGAGGACCTGAATTGACATTTTTCCAAAGAAGACATACAGATGACCAACAGGCATATGAAAAATTGCTCAACATCACTAATTATCAAGGAAATGCAAATCAGAACCCAGTGAGATACCACCTCATACCTTTCAGAATGGCTATTATCAAAAAGACAAGTAATAGCAAGTGTTGGTGAAGATGTGGAGAAAAGGGACCCCTTGAGCACTGGTGGTGGGAACATAAATCAGTGAAGCCACTGTGGAAAACAGTATGACAGTTCCTCAAAAAACAAAAATAGAACTACCATATGATCCAGCAATTCCACTTCTGGACATTTATCTGAAGAAAATGAAAGCACTACTTCAAAGAGATATACGTATCCCTATATTTATTGCAGCACTACTTACAATATACAAGGTGTGGAAGCAACCTAAGTGTCCATCCATAGATGAATGAATAAAGAGGATACATTATGTACATACAATGGAATATTTTTCAGCCATAAAGAAGAGTGACACCTTGCCATTTGCAACAACTTGGATGGACCTTGAGCATACTCTGCTAAGTAAGACAAAGGTTGAAAGAAAAATAACATATAATTTCACTTATATGTGGAATCTAAAAATCAAAGTGAATGGACAAGCAAACAGACTTACAGGTAAGGAGAACCAACGGGTTGTTGCCAGAGGGCTGGAGGTTGGGAGAATGGACAATCAAAAGGGATTAAAAGATATAAACTGCCAGCTATAAAATACATAAGTCATTTGAATGTAACATAGGAAATACAATCAGTGATACTGTAACAACGTTGTATGGTGATGGATGGTAACTAGTCTTATTGTGGTGATCATTTAATAATGTATAAAAATATTGAATCACTATGCCATACACCTGAAACTAATATAATATTGTATGTTAATTATAACTCAATTAGAAAAGAGTGTCTCTGTTAGATAAGTGCTAAATATTCTTATTCTTATTATTACTCATAATAATCTTAATATTATCTTATTATTATTATCAATTTTGAAAAATGAAGTGGTATGTTTATTGTGTGAAACTGTTATTGAGTTATAATTGACATATAACATTACATTTGTTTCAGGTGTATATCATAATGATTCAATATTTGTATATAATGCAAAATAACCACCACAATAAGTCTAGTTAACATCCATCACCATACATAGTTACAAACTTTTTTTTCTTGTGATGAGGACTTTTAAGTTTTACTCTCTCAGCAACTTTCAATTATGCAATACAGTATGACTAACTATAATCATCATGCTGTACATTACATCCCCCCGTGACTTACTTATTTCATAACTGGAGTTTTTACCTTTTGACTCCCTTTATCCATATTGCCCACCCCCACTCCCCACCTCTGGCAGCTACCAATCTGTTCTCTGTATCTATGAGCTTGGTTTTGTTTTTTGTTTCTTGTTTAAATTTAAATTTCACATATAAGTGAGATCATATGGTATTTGTATTTCTCTGTCTGACTTATTTCACTTAGTATAACACCCTCGAGTTCCATCTATGTTGTTGCAAATGGCAAAATTTCATTTTTTTATGGTTGAATTATATATATATATATATATATCTGTGTGTATATATATATATATATCTGTGTATATATACATATATATATATATGTATACATACACACACCATATCTTAATTCATTCATCCATTGATGGGCACTTAATTTGTTTCTATCCTTATCAAAAATAATGCTGCAATGAACATGGAGATTTATGTATCTTTTTGAGTTACAGTTTTGGTTTTCTGTGGATAAGTACCCAGAAGTTTAATTGCTGGATCATATAGTAGTTATATTTTTAACTTTTTAAGAAACCTCCAAACTGTCTTCCATAGTGGCTGGGCCAATTTACATTCCCACCAACAGTGTGTAAAGGTTCCCTTTTCACCACATCCTCATCAACACTTATTATTTATTGACTTTTTGATAGTAGCATGTGTGCAATGATACCTCATTATGGTTTTGATTTGCATTTCCTTGATGATTAATGATGTTAAGCATCTCTTCATGTACCTGTTGTCTGTCTGTATGTCTGTGAAACTTCTTTGTACTTAGTATGAGTCCATAAGTTTACTCACAGTCAGTTCAAGTATAACTGCATATCTTTCAGCCTCAGAAGGCATTCTCAAAGGATTGATGTGACTGAGAATTATAAAGAACTCATGTAATAGGTTAGTGCCTTGGGCATGAAAAGAAAACAGTTTATATGGGCATTCCCTCTAGGATGTGCACTCAAGCCCTTGCAAAATTTAGAGTATATGATGTTGATGCTTTCTCTATAGTGTCAGTAAGGCCCAGTTTATAGTCTGGTGTTTCTGATGATTAATTTAAAAAAGCTAGGCACGTCCTTTATTTGAAGGCACATATCACTGGGGTCTAAAGTGTCTCTAAGCTGCAACAAGTTCTGTTGTGAGTTTGGGCTTCTGTAGAATGTTGGAGACACTGTTATGTGACCAGTGTGTTTATTTAAGAAGGTAAAGTTATGGAGAATATCTTGTCTCATTATATGACCTGAAATGTATTTATATTACCACCTGTCTATCAGATGTAGGGAAGCCAATTTTCCCTTTATCTCACATATAAGTTGGTCATAGAATTTAATCAACTCACAGGTTGTTGGCAGTCAACTCACTGGGTACTTCTGGGCCTTGTGCCCATCCCTCATATAATCTTATATGGAGAAGGGAGCAAGGAGAAACCACATAGTACAGTATGCATAAATGGCTTGTAATCTTTATTAGGGTTGGATGAGTGGTCATCTTACTCATCACTTCATACCTAGGGCCTAGCATAGTGTCTGATACATGACAGGTAGTCATTAAGTGTTTTTGGAATTAGTGAATGAAAAAGCATTATCACATTTATACTATAATTCAGCAATTTAGAACAACTGTGGAATGTTCAGACTAGTACAAGGAATGCATCTTAGAATGCACAGGAATTTTAACAACCTGAAGTGACTGGAACAAACTTTTAGCAAAATACTTTCTAATAGAAGTGTTCTTGAACCAACCTTAACAGGTCAATGGACTAAGTTCTAAATAAATAGCAACAGTATTTTATATAACGGCAAATTTCTCAGCACTACAAAATCTTGAAAATGCCTAAGCCTTGTGAACTGTTTTAATTTTAATTCATTTAATAAATATAGCATTTGTGGGTTGGCTAGTTACTGAAGAGAAGGAGATGAGTAAGATATAGCCCTTGATCTCAACAAGCTTACAGTCTAATTCAGACAGCAAGATCAGACAACCAGTGATTTCTTGCTGGGGTGGCATAGGGCAAGAGGTACAATCTCACACTAGGGACAAGTGTGCTGTTGTGGGGTGTGGTAAGATTGTGAGATGGTGCCAGGAAATGCATCTCGGAGGTATTAAACCTTGGAGCTGAGTCATGAAAGATAGATAAACTTTAGTCACGCAAATGAAGAAAGGTGTTACAGGCAGATGAAACAATATTTTTAAATGCCCTGAGCTGAAAGGAAGAAAGACATACTTTGGGACCACCAAGGAATTTGTATAGCTGGAGGATGTTTTAGATATCTGGAGAAGGATATGAATTAGGCCTAATATACAGAGCTTAGGAATTTATATTTTATTTATCAGAGTATAGTAAACATAATTCTACCCTTTTCTTGAAAACTCAGGGCTACCAATACACATTTCAATTACCAAACTCAACATCATAGAATGACACTTTCAATCCTGTAGTTTGTAGGACCAGTACACTTTATATAAAATCTTGTTGCAATTTTGTAATTTTGATCTATGACTACAATAATATCAAGTTTATATCCTTACTTTTAGCTGCTACCTTTTGCCTCTTATAGTGGGCCGACTTTAGCAACCCCTCTTCTGATCTTCTAAATTATGTTTTCCACTCTGCTATAGGCTAACAAATTAAAGAATTACATTTACGAAAATTATGTGTGAATTAAGATTAAGCTCCATGTGAAGATGTAGAGCATATTTGCTACCATAGCACATCTCTTGTCCATGGCACAAATTGCCAATTGATCATGACATCTTTTCCTATAGAGTCAACTTAAGGCCTTTAAATTTCTTCTGAACACAATCCAGGCAGCTACTATTAATTAGTTGAAGTTGGTAAGGGGGATTAACTCAGTTTTTAATGACTCAGCTCAGCTCTCCTTTAAGTGCGTTTTGTGAATCTTAGTACACGAACTATTTGGTTTTCACAGAGGTATATTTTGCTTAATTTCTATTTCTCAGCTGTGTTCACAGAGGTAAGAGTATCAGATAGTGGAGGTGTTCTTGCCCTAAGTACTTGAATTCAGACAATACACATGTTAATGTGCTTTAAATGATTAGATTCTTTTATTTATTTTATTTTTTGACTGCGTCGGGTCTTAGTTGCAGCACGTGGGATCTTCGTTGAGGCATGCAGGATCTTTTACTTTGCGGTGTGTGGGCTCTTCGTTGTGGCGCGTGGGCTTGTCTAGTTGTGGTGTGCGGGTTTTTCTCTCTCTAGTTGTGGTGTGCGGGCTCCAGGGCGCATGGACTCTGTAGTTTGTGGCACACAGCCTCTCTTGTCGAGGCACGTGAGCTAAGTAGTTGTGGCGCACGTGGGCTTAGTTGCCCCATGGCATGTGGGATGTTAGTTCCCCAACCAGGGATGGAACCCGAGTCCGCTGCATTGGAAGGCAAATTCTTTACCACTGGACCACCGGGGAAGTCCCCTAAATGATTAGATTCTTAAGTAAATTAATCTTTCTAACAAAGTCTGGCTTGCCCAGCAAACCCCAGACAACCAGAGGCTCTTCTAAGGGTTTCCATGGTTTGGTCTAGGAAAAATTGTTCTCGGAATCACAGAATTATAGACTATTAGAAAATCAAAGGCCCATAAAAATTATCCAATCCACTCCACTAATTTTATGAATGAGAAAACTGATGACTAGAGTGATTTCCAAACTAAGTGATTTCCAAGATCACACTGTGAAAGCAAGCCTAGAGAACAAGGCTCTAGATTTTATACATTCCTCAGTTGTGATGGCTAATTTTATATGTCAACTTGATTGGGCTACAGGGTGCCCAGATTAAATGTTATTTCTGGGTGTTTCTGTGAGGGAGTTTCCAGATGAGGTTGATATTTTAATTGGTGGGCTCAGTGAAGCAGATTGCTCTCCCCAATGTGGGTGAGCATCAACCTATCCATTGAGATTCTGAATAGAACAAAATGTGGAAGGAGGTAAGATTCATTCCCTTATTGCCTGCATGCTTGAACTAGGGCATTGGTCTTCTCTTGGCCCTGGACTGGGATTTACACTATCAGTTCCCCTGGTTCTCAGGCCTTCAGACTACAACAGGAGCTATACCACCAGCTTTTCTGGGTATCCAGCCTGCAGATGGCAGATTGTGGGACTCAGCTTCCATAATTGCATGAACTAGTTCCTTGTAATAAATCTCCTTTCATATATATATCTCCTATTGGTTGTGTTTCTGAACCCAGATCAATAAATCTGTACACTCTTTCAGAAATGAAAAGGTAAACACCAATTGCAGTGAAATTATCCTCAACTTGATTTCAGACTAGACTGAGTTAATGAGGTTTTGTTGTTTAGAAGCATAGAAAATAAAATTTTTTTGTTTGTTTAGATGACTATCACTCTCTGAAATTATAAGAGAGAGATATTCCAAAATTGGGCTCCTGACATTTTCTCATTACTCATTTGTTTCTCCAGGAGAGCTGGAGGAGAGACTGAAGACATCTTAAGTTTAATAATCCAATTGGATCTTCCTGTGATTAACTTACTCAATTGTCTATCTGAGGCTCCAACTGTCCCCTTAGCAATGTTTTGACACATTCTTCATTTAATCGTGTTTCAGGCTCAAAGATTCTAATAAAAATATTACTTTATTTGTAGATTCATAGGAATAGGTAGCTTTTCAACTACCTAAAATATATCCCAGGGTAGTCAGAAAACACTTTCTTGAAATTTACAGGAATCATAGTCTTTACTGTCTTCCTGGGAACATAGAAAAATCTCTTAAATGGAGAGCTTGCCCTTGTCAAAAAACCTTGTTCTCTTTCCCCAGGAGACTAATTTCTTAGGGACATTTTAGAAGGCATGATCATTATAATTGTTAATAAAATATACAGCTATATGTAAATGTGTATTAGTAAGTATTAATTTACATGTGGAATGCCAATTGATGATAAGAAAATTTTTTTAATATCTTTATTTGAGTATAATTGCTTTACAATGGTGTGTTAGTTGCTGGTTTAAAAAAAAGTGAATCAGCTATAAATATACATATATTCCAATACCCCCTCCCTCTTGCTTCTCCCTGCAACCCTCCTTATCCCACCCCTCTAGGTGGTTGCAAAGCACTGAGCTGATCTCCCTGGGCTATGTGGCTGATTCCCACTAGCTATGTATTTTACATTTCGTAGTGTATATATGTACATGCCACTTTCTCACTTCATCCCAGGTTACCCTACCTCCTCCCTGTGTCCTCAAGTCCATTCTCTACGTCTGCGTCTTTATTCCTGTCCTGCCCCTAGGTTCCACAGACCTTTTTTTTTTTTTAGATTCCATATATAAGTGTTAGCATAAGGAATTTGTTTTTCTCTTTCTGACTTACTTCACTCTGTATGATAGACTCTAGGTCCATCCACCTCACTATAAATAACACAATTTTGTTTCTTTATATAGCTGAGTAATATTCCATTGTATATATGTGCCACATCTTCTTTATCCAGTCAACTGCTGATGGACACTTAGGTTGCTTCCATGTCCTGGCTATTGTAAATAGAGCTGCAATGAACATCGTGGCACATGACTGTTTTTGAATTATGGTTTTCTCAGTGTATATGCCCAGTAGTGGGATTGCTGGGTCATATGGTAGTTTTATTTTTAGTTTATTAAGGAACCTCCATAGTGTTCTCCATAGTGGCTGTATCAATTTATATTCCCACCAACAGTGCAAGAGGGTTCCCTATTCTCCGCACTCTCTGCAGCACTTAGTGCTTGTGGATTTTTTGATGATGGCCATTCTGACTGGTGTGAGGTGATACCTCATTGTAGTTTTGATTTGCATTTCTCTAATGATTAGTGATGTTGAGCATCCTTTCATGTGTTTGTTGGCAAAGTGTATATCTTCTTTGGAGAAATGTCTGTTTAGGTCTTCTGCCCATGTTTGGATTGGGTTGTTTGTTTTTTTGCTATTGAGCTGCATGAGTTGCTTGTAAATTTTGGAGATTAATCCATTGTCAGTTGCTTCATTTGTAAATATTTTCTCCCATTCTGAGGGCTGTCTTTCTGTCTTGTTTATGGTTTCCTTTCCTGTGGAAAAGCTTTTAAGTTTCATTAGGTCCCATTAGTTTATTCTTCTTTTTATTTCCATTTCTGTAGGAGGTGGGTCAAAAAGGATCTTGCTGTGATTTATGTCATAGAGTGTTCCTCCTATGTTTTCCTCTAAGAGTTTGATAGTGTCTGGCCTTACATTTAGGTCTTTAATCCATTTTGAGTTTAATTTTGTGTATGGTGTTAGGGAGTGTTCTGATTTCATTCTTTTACATGTAGCTGTCCAGTTCTCCAAGCACCACTATTGAAGATGCTGTCTTTTCTTCATTGTATATTCTTGCCTCCTTTATCAAAAATAAGGTGACCATTGTGCGTGGGTTTATCTCTGGGCTTTCTATCTTGTTCCATTGATCTATATTTCTGTTTTTCTTCCAGTACCATACTGTCTTGATTACTGTAGCTTTGAAGTACAGTCTGAAGTCTGGGAGCCTGATTACTCCAGCTCTGTATTTCGTTTTCAAGATGCTTTGGATATTCCAGGTCTTTTGTGTTTCCATAAAATTGTGAAATTTTTATTCTCGTTATGTGAAAAACGACATTGGTAGATTGATAGGGATTGCATTGAATCTGTAGATTGCTTTCAGTAGTAGAGTCACTTTCACAATGCTGATTCTTTCAATCAAAGAACATGGTATATCTCTCCATCTTCTTGTATCATCTTTAATTTCTGTCATCAGTGTCTTATAGTTTTCTGCATACAGGTCTTTTGTCTCCTTAGGTAGTTTTATTCCAAGGTATTTTATTCTTTTGGTTGCCATGGTAAATGGGAGTGTTTCCTTAATTTTTCATTCAGATTTTCATCATTAGTGTATAGGAATGCAAGAGATGTCTGTGCATTGATTTTGTATCCTGCTACTTTACCAAATTCATTGATTAGATCTAGTAGTTTTCTGGTAGCATCATTAGGGTACTCTATGTATAGTATCATGTCATCTTCAAACAGTGACAGCTTTACTTCTTCTTTTCTGACTTAGATTCCTTTTATTTCTTTTTCTTCTCTGATTGCGGTGGCTAAAACTTCCAAAGCTATGTTGAATAAGAGTGGTGAGAATGGACAAACTTGTCTTTTTCCTGATCTTAGAGGAAATGTTTTCAGTTTTTCACCATTGAGGATGATGTTGGCTGTGGGTTTGTCATATATGGCCTTTATTATGTGGAGGTAAGTTCCCACTATGCATACTTTCTGGAGGGTTTTTATCATAAATGGGTGGTGAATTTTGTCAGAAGCTTTTTCTGCATCTATTGAGATGATCATATGGTTTTTCTCCTTCAGTTTGTTAATAGAGTGTATCACATTTATTGATTTGTGTATATTGAAGAATCCTTGCATTCCTGGGGTAAACCCCACTTCATCATGGTGTATGATCCTTTTCATGTGCTGTTGGATTCTGTTTGCTACATTTTGTTGAGGATTTTTACATCCATCTTCGTCAGTGATATTGGCCTGTAGTTTTCTTTCTTTGTGACATCTTTGTCTGGTTTTGGTATCAGGGTGATGGTGGCCTCGTAGAATGAGTTTGGGAGTGTTCCTCCCTCTGCAATATTTTGGAAGAGTTTGAGAAGGATAGGTGTTAGCTCTTCTCTAAATGTTTGATAGAATTCGCCTGTGAAGCCTTCTGGTCCTGGGCTTTTGTTTGATGGAAGATTCTTAATCACAGTTTCAATTTCCGTGCTTGTGATTGGTCAGTTCATATTTTCTATTTCTTTCTGGTTCAGTCTGAGAAAGTTGTGCTTTTCTAAGAATTTGTCCATTTCTTCCAGGTTGTCCATTTTATTGGAATATAGTTGCTTGTAGTAATCTCTCACGATCCTTTGTATTTCTGCCATGTCAGTTGTTACTTCTCCTTTTTCATTTCTAATTCTATTGATTTGAGTCTTCTCCCTGTTTTTCTTGACAAGTTTGGCTATGGTTTATCATTTTTTTTTATTTTCTCAAAGAACCAGCATTTAGTTTTATTGATCTTTGCTACTGTTTCCTTCATTTCTTTTTCATTTATATCTGATCTGATCTTTATGATTTCTTTCCTTCTGCTAACTTTGGGGGTTTTTTGTTCTTCTTTCTCTAATTGCTTTAGGTATAAGTTTAGGTTTTTTATTTGAGATGTTCCCTGTTTCTTTAAGTATGATTGTATTGCTCTAAACTTCCCTCTTAGAACTGTTTTGCTGCATCCCATAGGTTTTGGATCGTCGTGTTTTCATTGTCATTTGTTTCTAGTTATTTTTTGATTTCCCCTTTGTTTTCTTTAGTGATCTCTTGGTTATTAAGTAGTGTATTGTTTAGTCTCCATGTGTTTGTATTTTTTAAAGATTCTTTCCTGTAATTTATATCTAGTCTCATAGCATTGTGGTCGGAAAAGATAGTTGATATGATTTCAATTTTCTTAAATTTACCAAGTCTTGATTCGTGACCCAAGATATGATCTATCCTGGAGAATGTTCCATGCGCACTTGAAAGTGTATTCTGTTGTTTTTGGTTGTAATTTCTGATAAATATCAATTAAGTCCATGTTGTTTAATGTATCATTTAAAACGTGTGTTTCCTTATTTATTTTCATTTTGCATTATCTGTCCAATGGTAAAAGTGGGGTGTAAACTACTCTACTATGATTGTGTTACTGTAGATTTCCCCTTTTATGGCTGTTCGCATTTGCCTTATGTATTGAGGTGCTCCTATGTTGGGTGCATAAATATTTACAGTTGTTATATCTTCTTCTTGGATTTTTCCCTTGATCATTATGTAGTGTCCTTCTTTGTCTTTTGTAATAGTCTTTATTTTAAAGTCTATTTTGTCTGATATGAGAATTGCTACTCCAACTTTCTTTTGATTTCCATTTGAATGGAATATCTATTTCCATATCCTCACTTTCAGTCCATATGTTTCCCTAGGTCTGAATTGGGTTTCTTGTAGACAGCATATATATGGGTCTTGTTTTTGTATCCATTTAGCCAGTCTATGTCTTTTGGTTGGAGCATGTAATCCATTTACATTTAAGGTAGTTATCCATATGTATGTTCCTATTACCATTTTCTTAACTGTTTTGCGTTTGTTATTGTAGGTCTTTTCCTTCTCTTGTGTTTCCTGACTAGAGGAGTTCCTTTAACATTTGTTGTAAAGCTGGTTTGGTGGTGCTGAATTCTCTTAACTTTTGCTTGTCTGTAAAGGTTTTAATTTCTCCATCAAATCTGAATGAGATCCTTGCTGTGTAGGGTAATCTTTGCTGTAGCTTTTTCCCTTTCATCACTTTAAATATGTCCTACCACTCCCTTATGGCTTGCAGAGTTTCTGCTGAAAGATCAGCTGTTAATCTTATGGGGATTCCCTTGTGTTATTTGTTGCTTTTCCCTTGCTGCTTTTAATATTTTTTCTTTGTATTTAATTTTTGGTAGTTTGATTAATATGTGTCTTGGCATGTTTCTCCTTGGATTTATCCTGTTTGGGACTCTCTGTGCTTCCTGGACTTGATTGACTATTTGCTTTCCCATATTAGGGAGGTTTTCAACTATAATCACTTCAAATATTTTCTCAGTCCCTTTCTTTTTGTTTTCTTCTTCTGGGACACCTATAATTCAAATGTTTGTGTGTTTAATGTTGTCCCGGAGGTCTGTGATACTGCCCTCAATTCTTTTCATTCTTTTTTCTTTATTCTACTCTGCAGTAGATATTTGCACTCTTTTACCTTCCACATCACTTACCCATTCTTCTGCCTCAGTTATTCTGCTATTGATTCCTTCTAGAGAATTTTAAATTTTATTTATTGTGTTGTTCATCATTGTTTGTTTGCTCTTTAGTTCCTCTAGGTCCTTGTTATACGTTTCTTATATTACCTCCAGTCTATTTCCAAGATTTTGTATTATCTTTACTATCATTACTCTGAATTATTTTTCAGGTAGACTGCCTATTTCCTCTTCATTTGTTTGATCTGGTGGGTTTTTGCCTTGCTCCTTCATCTGCTGTGTATTTCTCTGTCTTCTCATTTTGCTTAACTTACTGTGTTTGGTGTCTCCTTTTCGCAGGCTTCAGGTTCGTAGTTCCTGTTATTTTTGGCGTCTGCCCCCAGTGGCTTAGGTTGGTTCCATGGGTTGTGTAAGGTTCCTAGTGCCTGTGTTCTAGTGGATGAGGCTGGATCTTGTCTTTCTGGTGGGTAAGACCATGTCAGGCAGTGTGTTTTGGGGTGTCTGTGACCTTAGTTTGATTTTAGCCAGCCTCTCTGCTAATGGGTGGGGTTGTATTCCTGTCTTACTATGTGTTTTGCATAGGGTTTCCAGCACTGTAGCTTGCTGGTCGTTGAGTGGAGCTGGTTCTTATCTTTGAGATGGAGATCTCTAGGAAATCTTTTGCCATTTGATATTACATGGGGCCAGGAGGTCTTTGGTGGACCAATATCCTGAACTTGGGTCTGCAACCTCTGCAGCTCAGTCCTGACACCAGGCTGGAGAACCAAGACACTGTCAGCCACATGGCTCAGATGAAAATGGAGAAGAAAAGAAAAAAACAAAAGAATAAAATAAAATAAAATAAAACAAAAAGTTATTAAAATAAAAAATTAAAGAAAATTAAAATTAAAAAAATTTAAAAGTAATGGAAAAAGAAAGAAGGAAAGAAGAGAGCAATGAAACCAAAAAAACAAATCCACCAATGATAACAAGCGCTAAAAACTATACTAAAAAAAACCAGAATGCAAAAAACGGACAGATAGAACCCTAGGGCAAATGGTAAAAGCAATGCTATATAGCAAAGTCACACAAAGAAGCATACACATACACACTCACAAAAAGAGAAAAAGGAAAAAAAATATCTATATATGAAAAAAAGGAAGAGAGCAATGAAATCAATAAACAAATCTACCAATGATAATAAACTCTAAATACTAAACTAAGATAAAAATAAAAGCAGAAACAAATTAGATGCAGAAAGCAAACCCCAAATCTACAGTTGCTCCCAATGTCCACTGCCTCAGTTTTGGGATGATTCATTGTCTATTCAGGTATTCCATAGATGCAGGGTACATGAAGCTGACTGTGGTGATTTAATCTGCTGCTCCTGAAGCTGCTGGGAGAAATTTCCCTTTCTCTTCTTTGTTCACACAGCTCCTGGGCTTCATCTTTGGATTTGGCCCTGCCTCTCTGTGTAGGTCACCTGAGGTCCTCTGTTCTTTCCTCAGACAGGACGGGGTTAAAGTAGAAGCTGATTTGTGGGCTCTGGCTCACTCAGGCCGGGGAGAGGTAGGGGTACAAAATGTGGGGTGAGCCTGCCGTGGCAGATGCTGGCATGATGTTGAAGCAGCCTGAGGCGCACCGTGTGTTCTCCCAGGGAAATTGTCCCTGGATCATGTGACTCTGGCAGTGGCGGGCTGCACACTCTCTTGGGAGAGGAGGTGTGGATAGGGAGCTGTGCTTGCACACAGGCTTCTTGGTGGCTGCAGCAGCAGCCTTAGCATTTCATGCCTGTCTCTGGTGTCCGCACTGATAGCCACATCTCGTGCCTGTTTCTGGAGCTCGTTTAGCTGGTGCTGTGAATCCCCTCTCCTCGCACACCCTGAAACAATGGTCTCTTGCCTTTTAGGCAGTTCCAGACCCAGACTCCGTCCCAGTTAGCTGTGGTGCAGTAGTCCCCTTCAGGCTGTGTTCACACAGCCAATCCCAGTCCTCTCCCTGGGATCTGACCTCTGAAGACAGTGCCTCAGCTCCCAGCCCCTGCCTGACCCCACGGGTGAGCAGACAAGCCTCAGGCTGGTGAGTGCTGGTCAGCACCAATCCCCTGTGTGGGAATCTCTCTGCTTTGCCCTCTGCACCCCTATTGCTGGACTCTCCTCCGTGGCTCCAAAGCTTCCCCCACCCCGGCACCTCCTGTCTCCACCATTGAAGGGGCTTTCTAGTGTGTGGAAACATTTCTTTCTTCACAGCTCTCTCCTAGAGGTGCAGGTCCTGTCCTTATTCTTTTGTCTCTGTTTTTCCTTGTTTCTTTTGCCCTACCAAGGTACATGGGGAGTTTCTTGCTTTTTGGGAAGTCTGAGGTCTTCTGCCAGTGTTCAGTAGGTGTTCTGTAGGAGTTGTTCCACACGTAGATGTATTTCTGATGTATTTGTGGGGAAGAAGGTGATCTCCACGTCTTACTGCTCTGCCATCTTGAAGGTCTCTCCAGAAATTTTTTGATATTATCCAATAACTACTGGTGGTAAGCATACTTACCTGTAAGCAAAATATAAGTGTTTTAAATTATTTGAATTTGTTGTTAGTGTGAGCACTTAAATAATATACAAATACTTGGTTTTTATAAATATGTTTGTAAAAAAATGTTCTCTGCTGCCATGTCCCCACATCTATCCTGAAGTGATAAAATGTAAATTTTGACTCTGCATCAATTAAAATGGGGGCAGTTACTTTAAGAGATCCCTGTGTCTCTGATTGCAGTGGTGTGTGTTTGATGAACTCCAGCTGGTGGGGTCTTGCTCTCTTAGGCTGTGAAAAAGACGACCCAGGGGCTGGAAGCCCTGGATATGCATTCCCCTTGTTCTCTACCTATTTTGCCTACATTTGGGTGTTGTGTGTCCTGCTAAAATTTTAAACCTCTTCTTTGGGATTCTGGAACTTAGGAATGGTGGTTACTAGAAGAAAACAGTATATTTGCTTAAGTGTCCATTCAGAATTTCATACAGAGGAAAGTTACTCTTCATAAATCTACTTTGCACATAACTCTAATTAAGCTTCCTTTGAGTTGGAATTGGCAGCTGTTTACTGGCATGTAGTGGAAACATACACAGCTTAAAGAGGATTTAGAAAAGAACCAAATGACATAGGAAACTTCAAGGGAACATCAAATAAAGCGAAATTTGAATCTACATCCTGGTTAGTGTTTCTTATCATGGAAAGAAAATAGTGTTGAAAAAACCCAATATGGTAGCATGACACATTTTATGAAATAAATTTTTTAGATTAATCATGATCCTGAGCACTCTACCTAAGAGGAATTAATGTGGTCTTGAAGGAGATTGTTTCTGAATTATTGTTAGGTAAAGACTACTGACATTAGGGCCAAAGGTAGACAAAGCAAAAATACATAAGTATAGCAATGTATGTTCCCTTATCCCTTCCTCTCCTGGCTCCACGATTCTGAGCTACATGGATCTTATGAAAATAACATGACAAAGTAAATGGAGTATTGTTATGGAAGCACAGATTTATTGCCCAAACCAGCTTAGAGCAGAATAGTTGCTAGTCTTGCCAATGTCAGTATCTATCATGATCTATAATTACCTCAGGTATGGAAGAAAACTCAGCTGGAATTTGCCAGAAATTGAGCAGTTGGGGAGAGACTATGGAGACATGGGTAAAGGGAAGGGGAAAGTTTCTGTGGCCTTCAGATACTGGCTGAAAAAGTCTTAGCATCGGTAAAAGCTCCTATCTGATGTGATTATGCCTTCACTTGCTCCCAGTCAAGGTTATGCTGTTTTGGAGAAGTTTTTACCATTGACTTGCATCCATAAAAAACTACCATTTTTATTCCCTTGACTGCCCAGGGTAGATTATGCCGTTTTTAAAAGGGCCCTTGTTGAAGTTACTTGTAATTATATTCTGTCTTCTGAGGTACTGACAACTATACTGAATTTCCTGTCACCTGCTAATTTAATTGAGTTCTGTAATGCAGTTTTTCACAAAAAGAAAGAAACTTGATCTTCTTGGGATCCAGACACTGATTAAATGTTCCTGAAGAGATTTATGATCTAGACATCCAAAAGTAATACTCAGATTAAAAGCTACTCACCACCAATTAAATCTGGATTGAATCTTCAGTTTGTTTTAAATTTGAAATTAACATTAGTGAAGGTGATAATCCTCTCTCTATATTTTTATGGTCAACACCAACTACATTTATTTTGCTTTGCTCACTTTCTAATTAGAGAATAGTGTTCAAATAAGCATGTATTTAAGTGACTATGATCATGGTTATAAATAATCAGGGGAATTTTTTCTCAATTATTATATAACAGCATCTAGTAAGTTTTTGACCAGTATGAAAATCTATACTTGGTCTAGGAAACATTGTTGAATATGTTGTTATTTTAAACTAAATTCTACTGAATTCTGCTGTGTCTTGTCCCACATGCCTTGTCCTATATTTAATAAAACTTAATTATGTGTGAAAACATGGTACTCCATTCTTGTTTTAGCCTGCATTTCTTTGATTACCATACAGGTTAAATAGTTTTTTATGTTTCTTATAACTACCTTCCTTCAGGAAATTTTGACTTGTGTTGCAGTGGACCTTCTTTCCCACCCCTCTCACTAGTAGCCCACATTGTTTAACACTGTTCTCTGATATTTTGAGATTCTGTTGTGTCAATCCTCTTTAGGGAGCAACACCTTGTATGTTGTAATTAGTGAAAATGTTCTCTTTGGAGTTACAATTGTCACTTTAAAAGAATAAACTGAGATTCCAGTTTGCAAATCAGCTTTATGACTGGTGTTTTCATGAAAATATTCATTGGGGCGTAATCACAATAGCTTGAACTAAATGCAAAAAGATTTTTTAAACTGCAAACCTGGGGAAGTGGCAACTGGGTAAGTGGCAACTGTACAGTTCAGCCTATTCAGGTAAATTTTGCTTATCTTGAGTTATTGTATGCCATACCCTCTATATGCTCAACACTGCTAAGCACGGAGGGAGCTCTAGAAGGGCATATCTTCTGTTTCAGGAAGCTTATATTCTAATTAAGGAGTTTAAGCAGTTTGAGAGAGCATATAATTAAATGCTAAATTGTGTAATAAATAAGTTCTGCAGGAATTTAGAGAGGGAATAAGCTCCACTTGGACTTTTAAAATGATATAATCTAAGTGCTCATTTTATGTTTACAAAAATTGAAGCCTAGACCTGTTAAGAAACTTAACCAGGGTCACAGAGCTCTTAGTCTCACAACTGGAACTAGAATCTACATCTTCTGATTCATTTTAGCATCCTTTACACTAGAGAAAATTCCCAAATTGGGCCCCAGTTAGTTTTTTTTTTCACCAAACCCATCACCCCCGCTTGGTGTCCATAAGTTTGTTCTCTACAACTGTGTCTCAATTTCTGCCCTGCAAACCAGTTCATCTGTACAATTTTTCTAGGTTCCACATACATGCGTTAATATACGATTTATGTTTTTCTCTTTCTGACTTACTTCACTCTGTATGACAGTCTCTAGATCCATTCACGTCTCAACAAAGGACCCAATTTCCTTCCTTTTTATGGCTGAGTAATATTCCATTGTATATATGTACCACATCTTCTTTATCCATTCGTCTGTCGATGGGCATTTAGGTTGCTTCCATGACCTGGCTATTGTAAATAGTGCTGCAATGAACATTGGGGTGCATGCGTCTTTTTGAATTATGGTTTTCTCTGGGTATATGCCCAGTAGTGGGAATGCTGGATCATATGGTATTTCTATTTTTAGTTTTTTAAGCAACCTCCATAGTGTTTTCCATAGTGGCTGTATCAATTTACATTCCCACCAACAGTGCAAAAGGTTTCCCTTTTCTTCACACCTTCTCCAGCATTTGTTGTTTGTAGATTTTCTAATGATGACCATTCTAACTGGTGTGAGGTGATACCTCATTGTAGTTTTGATTTGCATTATTCTAATAATTAGTGATGTTGAGCATCTTTTCATGTGCTTCTTGGCCATCTGTATGTCTTCTTTGGAGAAATGTCTATTTAGGTCTGCCCATTTTTGGATTGGGTTGTTTGTTTCTTTAATATAGAGTTGCATGAGCTGTTAATATATTTTGGAGATTAATGCTTTGCCCATTGATTCGTATGCAAATATTTTCTCCCATTCTGAGGGTTGTCTTTTCGTCTTGTTTATGGTTTCCTTTGCTGTGCAAAAGCTTTTAAGTTTCATTCGGTCCCATTTGTTTATTTGCGTTTTTATTTCCATTACTCTAGGAGGTGGATCAAAAAAGATCTTGCTGTAATTTATGTCAAAGAGTATTCTTCCTATATTTTCCTCTAAGAGTTTTATAGTGTCCAGTCTTACATTTATGTCTCTAATCCATTTTGAGTTTATTTTTGTGTATGGTGTTAGGGAGTGTTCTAATTTCATTCTTTTACATGTAGCTGTCCAGTTTTCCCAGCACCACTTATTGAAGTGACTGTCTTTTCTCCATTGTATATCCTTGCCTCCTTAGTCATAGATTAGTTGACCATAGGTGCGTGGGTTAATCTCTGGGCTTTCTATCTTGTTCCATTGATCTATGTTTCTGTTTTTGTGCCAGTACCATATTGTCTTGATTACTGTAGCTTTATAGTATAGTCTGAAGTCAGGGAGTCTGACTCCTCCAGCTCCATTTTTTTCCCTCAAGACTGCTTTGGCTATTTGGGGTCTTTTGTGTCTCTCTACAAATTTTAAGATTTTTTGTTTTAGTTCCTTAAAAAAAGCCGTTGGTAATTTAATAGAGATTGCACTGAATCTGTAGATTGCTTTGGGGAGTAGAGTCGTTTTCACAGTATTGATTCTTCCAATCAAAGAACGTGGTATATCTCTCCATCTGTTGGTATCATCTTTAATTTCTTTCATCAGTGTCTTATAGTTTTCTGCATACAGGTCTTTTGTCTCCCTAGGTAGGTTTATTCCTAGGTATTTTATTCTTTTTGTTGCAATGATAAATGGGAGTGTTTCCTTAATTTCTCTTTCAGATTTTTCATCGTTAGGGTATAGGAATGCAAGAGATTACTGTGCATAAATTTTGTACCCTGCAACTTTACCAAATTCATTAATTAGCTCTAGCAGTTTTCTGGTGGCAGTTTTAGGATTCTCTATGTATAGTATCATGTCATCTACAAACAGTGACAGTTTTACTTCTTCATTTCCAATTTGTATTCCATTTATTTCTTTTTCTTCTCTGATTGCCATAGCTAGGACTTCCAAAACTGTGTTCAATAAAAGTGGTGAGAGTGGACCTCCTTGTCTTTTTCCTGATCTTAGAAGAAATTGTTTCAGTTTTTCACCATTGAAAATGATATTTGCTGTGGGTTTGTCGTATATGGCCTTTATTATGTTGAGGTAGGTTCCCTCTATGTCCACTTTCCGGAGAGTCTTTATCATAAATGCGTGTTGAATTTTGTCAAAAGCTTTTTCTGCATCTATTGAAATGATCATATGGTTTTTATTCTTCAATTTGTTAATATGGTGTATCACATTGATTGATTTGTGTATATGGAAGAATCCTTGCATCCTTGGAATAATTCCCACTTGGTCATGGCGTATGATCCTTTTAATGTGTTGTTGGATTCTGTTTGCTAGTATTTTGTTGAGGATTTTTGCATCTATATTCATCAGAGATATTGGTCTGTAATTTTCTTTTTTTGTAGTATCTTTGTCTGGTTTTGGTATCAGGGTGATGGTGGCCTCATAGAATGAGTTTGGGAGTGTTCCTTCCTCTGCAATTTTTTGGAAGAGTTTGAGAAGGATGGGTGTTAGCTTTTCTCTAAATGTTTGATAGAATTCACCTGTGAAGCCATGTAGTCCTGGCCTTTTGTTTGGTGGAAGATTTTTAATCACAGTTTCAATTTCATTGCTTATGATGGTCTGTTCATATTTTCTATTTCTTCCTAGTTCAGTCTTGGAAGGTTATACCTTTCTAAGAGTTTGTCCATTTCTTCCAGGTTGTCCATTTTATTGGCAAAGTGTTGCTTGTAGTAGTCTCTTAGGATGCTTTGTATTTCTGTGGTGTCTGTTGTAACTTCTCCTTTTTCATTTCTAATTTTATTGATTTGAGTCCTCTCCCTCTTTTTCTTGATGAGTCTGGCTAATGGTTTGTCAATTTTGTTTATCTTCTCAAAGAACCAGCTTTTAGTTTTATTGATCTTTGCTATTGTTTCCTTCATTTCTATTTCATTTATTTCTGCTGTGATCTTTATGATTTCTTTCCTTCTGCTAACTTTGGGTTTTGTTTGTTCTTCTTTCTCTAGTTCCCTTAGGTGTAAGGTTAGATTGTTTCTTTGAGATGTTTCTTGTTTCTTGAGGTAGGCTTGTATAGCTATAAACTTCCCTCTTAGAACTGCTTTTGCTGCATCCCATAGGTTTTGGATCGTCGTGTTTTCATTGTCATTTGTCTCTAGGTATTTTTTGATTGTCTCTTTAATTTCTTCAGTGATCTCTTGGTTATTAAGTAACGTATTGTTTAGCCTCCATGTGTTTGTGTTTCTTACGTTTTTTCCCCTCTAATTCACTTCTAATCTCATAGCGTTGTGGTCAGAAAAGATGCTTGATATGTTTTCAAATTTTCTTAAATTTACTGAGGCTTGATTTGTGACCCAAGATATGATCTATCCTGGAGAATGTTCCGTGTGCACTTGAGAGGAAATTGTAATCTGCTGTTTTTGGATGGAATGCCCTATAAATATCAATTAAATCTATCTGGTCTATTGTGTCATTTAAAGCTTCTGTTTCCTTATTTATTTTCATCTTGGATGATCTGTCCATTGGTGTAAGTGAGGTGTTAAAGTCCCTACTATTATTGTGTTACTGTCGACTTCCTCTTTTATAGCTGTTTGCAGTTGCCTTATGTATTGAGAGCGCCCATGTTGGGTGCATATATATTTATGATTGTCATATCTTCTTCTTGGATTGATCCCCTGATCATTATGTAGTGTCCTTCCTTGTCTCTTGTAACATTCTTTATTTTAAAGTCTATTTTATCTGATATGAGTATAGCTACTCCAGCTTTCTTTTGATTTCCATTTGCATGGAATATCTTTTTCCATCCCCTCACTTTCAGTCTGAATGTGTCCCTAGGTCTGAAGTGGGTCTTTTGTAGACAGCATATATATGGGTCTTGTTTTTGTATCCATTCAGCCAGTCTGTGTCTTTTGGTTGGAGCATTTAATCCATTCACGTTTAAGGTAATTATCGATATGTGTGTTCCTATGACCATTTTCTTATTTGTTTTGGGTTTGTTTTTGTAGGTCCTTTTCTTCTCTTGTGTTTCCCACTTAGAGAAGTTCCTTGAGCATTTGTTGTAGAGCTGGTTTGGTGGTGCTGAATTCTCTGAGCTTTTGCTTGTCTGTAAAGCTTTTGATTTCTCCATCGAATCTGAATGAGATCCTTGCCAGGTAGAGTAATCTTTGTTGTAGGTTCTTCCCTTTCATCACTTTAAGTATATCATGCCACTCCCTTCTGGCTTGTAGAGTTTCTGCTGAGAAATCAGCTGTTAACCTTATGGGAGTTCCCTTGTATGTTATTTGTCATTTTTCTCTTGCTGCTTTTAATAATTTTTCTTTGTCTTTAATTTTTGCCAATTTGATTACTCTGTGTCTCGGCATGTTTGTACTTGGGTTTATCCTGTATGGGACTCTCTGTGCTTCCTGGACTTGGGTGGCTATTTCCTTTCCCATGTTAGGGAAGTTTTCATCTATAATCTCTTCAAATATTTTCTCTGGTCCTTTCTCTCTCTCTTCTCCTTCTGGCACCCCTATCATGTGAATGTTGTTGCATTTAATGTTGTCCCAGAGGTCTCTTAGGCTGCCTTCATTTCTTTTCATTCTTTTTCCTTTATTCTGCTCCACAGCAGTGAATTCCACCATTCTGTCTTCCAGGTCACTTATCCGTTCTTCTGCCTCAGTTATTCTGCTATTGATTCCTTCTAGTGTAGTTTTCATTTCAGGTATTACATTATTAATCTCTGTTTGTTTGTTCTTTCATTCCTCTAGGTCTTTGTTAAACATTTCTTGCATCTTCTTGATCTTTGCCTCCATTCTTTTTCTGATGTCCTGGATCATCTTCACTATCATTATTCTGAATTCTTTTTCTGGAAGGTTGCCTATCTCCACTTCATTTAGTTGTTTTTCTGGGGTTTTATCTTGTTCCTTCATCTGGTACATAGCCCTCTACCTTTTCATCTTGCCTATCTTTCTGTGAATGTGGTTTTTGTTCCACAGGCTGCAGGATTGTAGTTCTTCTTCCTTCTGCTGTCTGCCTTCTGGTGGATGAGGCTATCTAAGAGGCTTATCCAGTTAGTTCTTAGACAATGATTTTGAGAGGAAACATTAAGCCAGATGCTTATTTTCCATAGATCTAAGTAATATTTCAGCATTACATTCATGGAAACACATTGAATACTAGTGAAATATTAAAATTGATCATAAAAATAAATGAAAATTAAATAACTATATTTATTTACAAATTAGTATTAAATATATAAAATCAGTTAAAGTTTTAAAAGCTGCATTTAAATATCCCTTTTAGGGAAAATTTCCACATAACTAGGTTGACTTCACATTCTTAAATATGAGTCCAAGAAATTGGGGCTAAATATGACTTCATTTTTTATCTGGTAGGTATCTGTGAAGCAATTCATCATTGTTCCAAGAACCTTTGGATTGAATTCAATATTAGGGTTTTCTGTTCTGAAATTTTTTCTTGAAATTTAATATGCATGCATGTTTCTGAAGGTGTTTTAATGGCATATGTTTGCAAAGAGGCATTTTCCAAGGCAAAGCTGAGCCACTTCAGTTCTAGTCAGGCTTGCCAGTGATGGCAACTGATACAATGAAAAGGAATTTGGGTTTCAGTGTTGACATCAACAGAGTTATTAGGCTGTCTAATAGGATTTTGGTGAGGGGTCACAACTCAAGGTATTTTAAATCAGGGATTTCCTATATACCTTATTGGATATAAGGGCTGAAGAAGAAGGAATCAAGTTTAGGTTTAAAGACATGGAATTGCTGTGTATTAAGCAGAAATGGGGAAATGCGAAATTAAGTTCTACTACTGCTGCTGATAAAAATAAAACAGGCATGTTTGTATTGGGGTATGTGGGGACAATAGAGATGCTTCCCTTGAATGGAGATTTGGTTCCCTTCAGTTCATGTCATGTCTAAGCCTTTATGCTGACAGACCACCTTGAGCCCACACACATCACTCTTCCCTTCCCATCAGCCCTCACTCCACAGTGGCCAGATTTATGACTTCCTCTTACACTTGGAACACACTGACTTCAAGCAGTTGTCTCAGTGATGCTTTCCATTTGTTTTATCTTGAGACCAAGCCAGAGCAAAGCTGTTTGAGATGTAGCCAATTTGCCAGATGCTGCTGGATGTTATTTTCTGCTCTCTAGGGAAAAGCATTGTTTTTCAGTGAAAATTGCAATAATTTCTTATGAAAACTATTCCTGGAAAGTTGACTGAAAGAAAGATAAGTGAAAAACCTAAGAAGACTTTGGATATATGAGGTTCTAGGAGACAGTGTTTTGGTGTGTCAGAAACATCTATGTAGGCTGGAGCAAATTGATGAGCAAATAGTGGATGTGTCATTCAAGAAGTATTTAGACTTGGTGTTATTGTGGATTTTTTTCTCAACTCCTACTACCATGCCAATTTCCTCTACTGTGAGTATCTTCTTAATTGGAGCATACCTCTTCCAGAGTTTGCCTGTGTTACATAGAAGTATTTTACTCCACTTGTCTTATTACCTTTCTGAGATATGAACTCTTTGAGGGCTGCTTCTTATTTCTTACTGTGTCCCAAGAAATCCTTAAGATAGACACTTGCATAAAGGTAAGGCCTCAACCATTATTTGTTGAAATGATTTGCATGAGTGGAAGTATTATATAAGGCAGAGTATGAGGGAAATAGGAGAGGAAGTAATGATATAGAGAAGGTCAGAGGACAAATAACACAGGAGGAAGGCCATGAGAATGATGTAGTTCTTGAGAGAGCTTAAATAGTAAAAGAGATAAGAGAAAACTAGCCAAAGGGAAGAAAGAAGGTGGAAACTAAAGATGTGATATCAGTTGAAGAAGGGCTGTGAAAGTAAGAATTAATTTCTTGTGTGTAATATCTAATATCTGCTTTCCCATTTTTTTAAATTTGTAATCAAACTTCAATGTTAAATATTCGTTGGATACTTAGCAGCATATTTTAACAAATATAAAAGTATCTTTCACTAGCAACAGAATGGAACTTCTTCAACCTGATAAACAGCCTCTACAAAAATCATGCAGGTAACACCATATTTGACCATGGAAGATTGCATGCTTCCCCCTAAGATCAGGAACAATACAGGGAGATTTGCCTTTTTGACTTATATTCAGGATTAAATAGACATTCTAGCCAGTGAATTATGGCAAGAAAAAAAAAGACACCTAGATTTGGAAGGAAGGAGTAAAATTGTCTTTTTTTTTTTTTTTGCAGACAACATGGTCATCTATTTAGAAAATATGATGAAATATAGAAAAAAGCTTGTAATACTAACATGTGAGTTTAGCAAGTTTGCAAGACATAAGATGAATATACAACATTCAATTGTATTTCTGTATAGTTGCAATGAAAAATGGGAAATTAAAAAACAATGCCAAAATATGAAATACTTTGGGGTAAATATGATAAAAGATGTGAGAGACATATACACTGGAAACTATAAAACACTGCTGAAAGCAATTTAATAAGACCTAAATAAACTGAAAGCAATACTTTATTCATTAGTCAGAAGACTATATTTTTTAAAACTATGAATATGTATATTTTCTATAAACAATGTTGACAAGCTAGTTCAGCCTGCCCTCTGATCTCTCAGACCTTAGTATAGGATTATATTAATCATTAGTTAGTGTGTTTCAATCACTGTTTTTTACATTTAAAAAAAAAATTTTATTGAAGTATAGTTGCTTTAAATTTTTTTTGTTATTTTCTACTGTACAGCAAAGTGAATCAGCCATATGTATACATATATCCCCTCTTTTTTGGATTTCCTTCCCATTTAGGTCACCACAGAGCACTGAGCAGTTCCCTGTGCTATATAGTAGATTCTCATTAGTTATCTATTTTATACATAGTATCAATAGTGTTTATATGTCAATCTCAATCTCCCAATTGTTAAGATGTCTTTTCTCTTTAAATATATCTATAAATTAAATGCAATCCCAATTAAAATCTGAGCATGTTATTTTGTAGAAATTGACAAGATTATTATATATTTCATATAGAAATACAAAGATTTTAGAATCACCAAATCAATTTAAAGAAAAACAAAGTTGTAGGGCTAAATCTACTTAATTTCAAGAATTATTGTAAAGCTACAGTAATCAAAGTAGTGTGGTATTAGCCTAAAGACAAAGAAATAGATCAATGGCACATAAGATATAGCCCAGAAATAAACCCACACATAGAGGGACAACTGATTTTTACAAATGTTTAAAGGCAATTCATTGGAGAAAATAGAATTTTGTAAACACATGATGATAGAGAAAACTTATATCTGTAGTGAAATATTATGAACTTTGATCCATTCTTACACTATACCCCCAAATTTTTCAAAACAGATCACACACTTAAATGGAAAACCTAAAACTATAAAACTCATTGAAGAAAACAGGAGCAAATCTTTGTAACTTTGATTTAAGCAAGGATTTTAGGTACCACTCAAGAAGCATAATTTATAAAAAAAAATAAATTGATACAGTTGACTTCATCAAAATTTAAAACCTCTGCTCTTTGAAAGACACCATTAAGAAAATTAAATGACAAGCCATAGAATAGGAGAATATCTTTCCCAGTGGTATAGCTGATAAAGGCCTTGTATCCATGATATATAAAGAAATCTCAAACTCAATAAAAAGCAAACAACCTAATGAACTTAAGCAAAATATTTGAATACATACTTCACCACTGAAGATATATGAATGGCAAGTAAGCACACAAAAAGATGTTTAACATCATTAGGTGTAATGGAAATGCAAATTAAACCACAATGAGATGCCACTACAAACCAATTAGTACAGCTAAAATTGAAAAAGACTGACCACATCAAGTGTTGCCAAGGATGTTCAAGAACTGGAACTCCAAAACAATGCTAGTGGAAATGTAAAATGGCTCAATCACTTTGAAAAACAGTTTGACAGTTTCTTAAAAATGTAAACAGACAACTACCAGGTGATGCACACTCTCCACTGATAGATATTTACCCAAGGGAAAAAAAGAAATGGCTGTCCATACAAACACATGGACATGAATGTCCATAACGTTTTTGTTGCTAACCATCCACAACTGGGAACAACTTAAATATCTATCAGTGGATGAATAGGTAAGCAAATTGTGGTATATTCGTAGAATTGAATACTACTCAGCAATAAAGATGAATGAGCTACCAATAAATATTGCTGAACATAAAAATAACTATGCTGAATGAAAGAGGAAACAAAGTGAAGAGCATGTATAAGATTATTCAATTTATATAAAACTCCAGAAAATTCAAACTAATTTGTAGTGACAGAAAGCACCTCAGATGACCAGCATCAAAGAGACATGGGGAAACTTTTGGAGGTGATGGAAATGTTCACTCTCCCGGTTGTGGTGATGGTTTCTCAATTATCAAAACTTATGAATTTATATATTTCAAATATTTACAGTTTATTTTCTTTTAATTATACCTCAAAAAAAGTTCTCTAAAGATAACTTTTTAAATTAATTAATTAATTTGTTTGTTTATTTATTTACTTTTGGCTGTGTTGGGTTTTTGTTGCTGTGCATGGGCTTTCTCTAGTTGCAGCGAGTGGGGGCTACTCTTTGTTGTGGTGCACGGGCTTCTCATTGCAGTGGCTTCTCGTGTTGTGGAGCATGGGTTCTAGGCGCACAGGCTTCAGTAGTTGTGGCACACTGGTTCAGTAGTTATGGCTCACGGGCTCTAGAGTGCAGGCTCAGTAGTTGTGGTGCAGGGGCTTAGTTGCTCCGTGGTATGTGGGATCTTCCTGGACCAGGGCTCAAACACGTGTCCCCTGCATTGGCAGGCGGATTCTTAACCACTGCACCACCAGGGAAGTCCCTAAAAATAACTTTTTAAAGACATTTTTAAAAATAATGTCATGGAAAACAAAAACTCTATAGTACAGATAATATAGAAAGGAGAAATCTAGGTACTCCTGAGTTTACCACATCATGTTAAACTCAAGTAAAAGAGCAGATAATTAAAAATTGAAATCTCTTTGGAACAGGAGTGCATTTTTGGAAATTATATTTGAATTTGAATAAATCTGAAATAAGAATTCTCAATATTTCAAATATCATCATAGATCCTCCATGAAATTTTGATTCAGAACTCAACCAACCCTCCTCTCTAAATTTCCTTCCTGACTAATTTACATCTCCCCAGAGAAATGAAAAATTTCTGTTCCTAAGAACTTTCCAGTCAATCTAATTGAGTTATTAAACATACAAATTGGTAAATATTATTAGGGCAACCAAACTTTAGCTGATAGCTAATAAACCAATTAAACCTTATATTCCAATTTGCCTCAGAATACGTTACCAAAAGTAAAGTGAAAAGTGAATTGTTACAAAAAGAGGGTAAGTGATGAGGGTAGGGGTTATAATTGCTAGATGTTAAGGTAAAGCTTTGGAGTTTCTTTCTTTCTTCTCTTCCTGTTTCTGGTATCTTCTCTGTAGAAATAAAGTACTCTATTCTACTCTAAAGTCACTGAAGCAAAATTACTTTAGCAACTACAGGCTGTTAAATACAGTGGTCACTGGAATGGTCCTGAGGTGAAATAGTCCTGACAAACCACCATGATAAATAACCAGAGGACATTTTACACCAGTACTCCAGAGAGTAAGAATAATCTGTCAGGAAGTTATCGTGGCCCCAGGCAAAATTTAGCTATTTGATTTACTGAATAATATTTTACAGAGGTCTACATGTAAGACTAAATTTTAATATTGATTACTAGGTTACAAAAAATATTGGGGAGGTTTATTTCTTCAAAAATTGTTGTTAACATTTTAAAATATAAATTTTATTTGATATTAAGTTCAGCAGTAATCAAAAGCTTTTGTCAGGGTATTGTTGAAGAAGAAAATAAATGACCTTATATTATTTGATATAACTCTGAAGTGAGTTTACAGAGTGGACCTTTTAGCCAAAGTAGAATTAGAACAAAAGTAAAAGAAAAATCAGTGAAGTTTTTTGACACGTAAATGTTTGTTATTGGAATTACTGCCTCGCTAACTTGCTTTTATCTTCCCTCACTCTGGGCAGGAAGGGAACAGGTTAGAGAGAATAGCAATAGCCCTTTCCTGACACAAAACCAAAGGAATTGCAATCTGAAAGGTAATGATTTGGTGAGGTGGTTTATGGAAATGAAAAAATTCTAAGTTCTGCTATTGAGCATGTATTTTTGGTTTCAACCCAGCAAATATTTGTAAGATTTATAGCATCACTCAAGAGAAAGAGCAGAGTCTAGAGGGTTTGATTTCATGCATTGCTAAGATCCAGAAAGGGAATTGGAACTTTGAATTTGACTACATAGATATTAAAATAAATCAGACTTAAAGAAAAATGCTGTTTTTAATCCAGTTGATATTGAGAGGCCTTGAAGTACCACTTAAAAGTTTCTTTTATTCCCCATCAGCGAATTAAAATGAGAAAAATAGTAGGAGACAATGAATGTTACATGGTTTTGCAATTTAGGTAGGATTCTCTCAAGCTTCCTTGGAGTTTTAACCCTTTACCACCCTTCTCTCTCTTTCCCTTTTTCTCCTCTTTATTTGCCTTTCACCTAAATCATTTTATATTTTAAGGTTTTATTAAATTCTATGTTTCTGTTATCTTTTCTTTTGGGCACCAACGTTGCTAGATTGAAACCCAGTTTGGTATTCCTCCTCTCTTTCTCAGACTAGTGTTTTCTGAGTACTAACTCCTGTAGGAGAGGAAAAAGTTTTCCTTGACCCTCTTAAGGTCCCTGCCTGTATCTGAAAATTGACAAATGTAGGTTAACAGGTGAAAAGATACACATTTATTTAGTATTAGTTTTACATAACGCTGGAGATTTCCTAAGGAAATGAAGACCCAAAGAAACAGTTAGACATGCATATTTTATGCTAGATTTGAAAAAGAATGTACAACCATAGAGGAATATGATAGGTTAAGGAGTATGAAATAATTATAGTAAACTGGGGGAAATTTGGCAAGGCTTGTTTGTTTGGAATCTTCTTGATGTCCCTTTGTCTCTGGAGATAAGAATGTTTCTTTCCTCTGCGTATAGGAAGGGCACCTCTCACATGAGGGCTTTATGGCCTGTTTCAGGGAAGAAGGGGAAAGGACGAGGTAAGATAGACCTTGTGCTTCTGCCATTTTCTCAAATTCCTTTAGCTTAAAATATTCAATATGTCAAGGCACTATATTTTAGGTTGGAATGTCCCGAACCCCATTATTCCCCCATATGAAACTTCCACAGGAAGTTTACAGCCCAGAAACTGAGTTAATAGATTGTCCCATAACACATTGAGTCAGTGTCTCAGCCCTGGTGTCTACTGAAAAAAAAATGCACAACGTGGGAGTTGTAAGTTAAGTTTTATTTGGGGAAAAATGAGGACTATAGCCCAGGATACAGCATTTCAGATAGCTCTGAGAAACTGCTACAGAGAGGTAGGGGGTAAGGTCAATATATATGTGATTTTGGTGAAGGGGGCGTGCATGCAATCAAGCACGTATGTTTTGTAGAAGGTTTCTGCTAGTCTAGTGAAGGTTACTGCTAGTCACAAGGAGCAGACGTCACCATGAAGGATTTTAGTGCTTCTATATATGAAGAGATGCAAGAATTGGGCTCATAAAATTGTCTCCTGAAAATATCTAACTATCTGAAGACCTCTTCTGCCAGTTTTTTTCCAAAGCACAGAGTGCCTCATTTCTGATCTCCACCCTGAACTCCTTTCAGGGGTGTTGAAGGTCAGCAGCTGCAGTGACTCATAATTTAATCCTTGTAGAGGTAGGTGGCAAGTGCCAATGTGTGGGTGACAGGGTCCCTTCATGGTCATAAATTTGACCATGTTTTGGGACGCATTTCATGACCATTTCATCCCATGGTGGTAGGAAGACTTATTCCCAGGTCTGGCGAAGATTTCACTGATAGGCCACTCAATCTGCTATCACTGGACTAGGCCTTGTTAAGAGTGACCAAAAGTCTCTAGACCACCTGTCTTACTAATCTATTATGGTCCAGGAAAAATTTCCTCTTGTTGCATCTTCCCATATCTAGAGTTACACTATTACAAATAATTGATCTTATATAAAACTATATATTTTTATCAGAGGCTCAGTCACACATTTGGTAATGTAAGAAACAAAAATCTTGTAAAACAGGCAAAATACAAATAACATAGCTAGCAGTATTATTAAACTCATAAGTAAGAATTAAGCCAAGAATTTCCATTAGGTGCAGCCCAGTATATCCCCAGGTCGTCTGATTTAGTGTGTTGTGTACCAATCCTTATTTTCCAGGGTAATTAGATATTGGCACTGTCCATAAGTCTCCCAACCCAATTTCCAATGTTACCAGGCTGGTAATCCTTAGTATAATTTAATTATTCGCAATATAAACGGGGGCCTTAAAACTCAAATGGCCATAGCCTGGTGTTGACCACGTAAATCCATCCCATAATTGTGGGAGGTTTTATTCCTTGGCTGAAATTTTGCTTGTTGCTCTGATTGAGCTTGAGTAACTTTAGAGGGGAATTCATATTTATGGCCAGGGTGAGAGCAGATATTATTAATTGGCTAGTTGAGGGTATCCCACATAGTAATACCAGCAGTGGCCTGAATAGGACTATAATTTCTTTCTTCTAGAATAAATTTCCTAAGGGCCATCCAGTTAGAGCCTTGGAGTGGAGAAATCCACCAAGTTAATCCAGAAGTACTAGACACAGGTAATTGGCCACCACAAACCCAACAATTGTATTGATTTTCAAAACTAACATAGGATCAGGCCCATGATAGAAAAACATTTGATTCATATGCAAAGGTCCAAGAAGTCAAGAAAACATTATAAATGATCATACAAGTCAGGTCCAGGATCTTGGCCTCGCTGTCTACTTCTGACGTCATCTTCTTCTCGTCCTAGTAGGAGTGTAGTTTCTCCTCTGTTTGAGCATTGTTTTAAGGTGAGTTTGAGGTCAACATTCCTCTCTATAGACCAGTCCAGTGTAGGGGCCCTTTGTAATTGAGAATAAATCCAAGAGTAAATTCCCTTCAGTTTCACTGTACATGAGTTAGTTAAGAGTACCTGATAAAGGTCCTTCCATCTAGGTTGGAGATAGTCTTTAAATTATGTCTTTTTCAGTATTCATAATCACCTGGTTGCAGGTCGTAGGGCATCTGATCTTCATCCAAAGATAGATTAATGAGCTAAGTTTCAGAAACTTAGACTGTCCTTTTAATACTTCAGTTAAACTTTACATTAATATAATGTAACAGCATGGAACTATGCAAGAAGTGAGTCTTAGTAAATACAGACCTCCATGAACAAAAGAGAGATTTAACATTCATTGAAACATAATCTTTTTTCTCTCTAAAATTATACTAATTTCTCCCAAATATATCTGAATTAAGACTACTTTGTTTGCAGAATAAGTCTGGTCTCAATAAACTTTGCCTGAAGATTTAAATAAGTATAATTGATCATATAGGCTTTTTTGCTTTGCTGAAACTTTTATAAGGAGTCTCAGACTGACTTTTAAAAGACCTCTCAGGGCTAAGAAAGTCATGCCAAAGGCTTGTCACAGACTTTGCTTTACAGATCTGGGTGAATTCTTACATTTTCGAAGTCCCCAAGATACCTTGAGATTTCTGTATCTGTTAGTGAGGTAGCCTTCCTAATTTATCTAATAAAGCTACTGGGAACCTAAGAGTTCCCAGTCTCTGGAGGAAGCAGATAGAGAGAAAAGATAAATGTTTCAATTCTGCTTACAAAGGTATACTTTACCAGATTACTGTAAGTTATGATTAGTTTGAGGAGAAGGTTTCCTTATACCTGGGAAACACAGATTTAAACCAGTAATTTTTCATATAGAAACCATAAAAATTATAACCATATTCACCAGTTCACTCAATCCTATGTAACTAATTCTTTTTGTTAACAGCTTTATGAAGCCATCAGGTTTCCCATTAGAATTCTTCAATTTCGTACCCAGCTCAGCATTACGGTCTGAAAGTCAGAAACTTGTATTAATCCAAAACTCCTTTCTATAAATCTTCTTGAAGAGGAAGCATTTTTTGCAAAGGCATCAAAGTAAAACCATAACTGTCTACAATGACAAAAGACTTAAGAAGGCACGTTTAAAATCTGATTACAATGCAATTGACAAAGAAACTTGGTTACAGTACTTTAAGATAATAACTAGAATTATGATTGATAACATTTTACCATGACATGTCAGAAATTTAGGAACTCCATATAATTTCTAGAATATCTATATTAGTAATATTTACCATACAGTATAACCTAAGAAGATTTATTACTCATTTGACAATACTTCCCATGTAATTTAAAATACCAAATGAACCTAATTAGTTTAATATCTCTCTTAGGGATCTTTGAAGCATCCCAAAGATAACTAGAGGTCAAACGGACTTCATTAGAATTTGATTTAGGAAGTTCTGTCATAAAACAGTATCAAAAGGGTTTAGAACACTAAGTCAGAGAGGATCATAGGTCACCGTGAAACAATATTTATTCACTTAGCCAAAGTGGCAATAAAAGTTTTCAAAGATAAATACAGAACAGATCACTTAAAAGGTAAAGAACTTAAAACCTGTTATCAAAGTCAGTTCAACATTATAAGAAAACTTGCCCTTTTGACAGAGAGAAAATCCAAATTCAGGTTTTGCACCAGCTTTTTTGAAATTCATTTACTCAATTAAATTTATTCTAAATTTAGCCAGTCCTGACCATGCACAAAACTATTTTCTCAGGGTCCATTTCCCACAAACCTTCCATCACTTTCTGTATCCATCACTTTATTTTTCCATCCAGAAACAGCCAGCTGTAAGTCAGACCTACTTCCTTTTCCCTTAATAAAATACAATATACCTTCTTTACTGAAAACACACATCCTACTTTCCATAAACAACCGTGAACTGTCCTTTATATCAGCACTCTGTAGATTGGTGAACATAAACCCAAATAATAATTTCTTGAAAAATGGTTTCTTAGAGAAAATATCTGTGTGGCACCAAACATATGTATTAATAGTTCTAAACCTTTTGGCTATTTGCAGCGACATGGATGGACCTAGATGTTGTCATACAGAGAGAAGTAAATCAGAAAGAGAAAGGCAAATATTGTATAAAACGCTTATATGTGGAATCTAGAAAAATTGTACAGATGAACTTATTTGCAAAGCAGAAATAGAGCCACAGATGTAGAAAACAAACTTATGGTTACCAAGGGGGAAAGGGGCTGGGATGAATTGGGAGATTGGGACTGACATATATACACTAAACAATTTTTTTAAAAGTTCTAAACATTTTGTTTCTCTGTAAAATGAAGCCAATGTTCAGGAATTAATGTTTCAGTTATTTTATTTGGAAATGACCTAGTTATTCAACAGACTTCCATCATTTAATGTAATTTAGCACAACTCTAAATTATTAAGTTGTCAAATATCTGGAGAAGTTATTCTTAAGTAGGCATTCCTAAAATATAATTATTCCTAAAACGTTCACCTAAAGCTCTTATCTCATTTGCATTTAATACACATATGAAATTTCATCATACCAAGTTATTTTTCTTGATGACAAATTTGCAACAAGTATAACAAGATTTTATTTAACTTATATTAAAGTTAAATAATAGGTGCAATAAAAGTATTATACTTAATGTTGGTGACTCTAAAGACATGTCTATATTAATTAGAACAACAAAGTTAAACATTAACACCAGGTATTAATTTAATACTGAATATTTCCCAGTTCACATGGATCTGAAATTAACTCCGGCTTTTTGAGAATTTATATAAGTGCTTAATTTCCTTTTACCCGATTAAGTAGCACTCACTTACAAATTTTGATAATACCATCCAAAGGTAAAAACAAAGATAATGCACACATAAACATATAGGCAGACACAACAAGAGATCTCATAGCTTCATTTTCTAAACTTAGTCATGAATCATATCACAATATAAAACTCACCAGTTGGAAAAAGTTAAATTTAAAAAGAATTTTTTCTGTCCTTTTTTTTTCCCCCCTCAGTCTCAGCAATTAGAGGTGATCTAGATAAGATAAGTGATCCTGAGAGCTCTGGTCTCAAGGCACAGGGAGAGAAAATCAAGTTCTCCTAGTAGGACTTGTTTCCCCAGGGTCAGAATTCAGGAGAGATTTTTTTTTTTCCTTCAAGCTAGCTTTCTCTACTGGTTGGGAATTAAATGGGGATCAGTTAACCTTTGACTGGCATTGAGAACTTAATTGGCATAATTGAAGGTTCGTAATTTTTATAGATATACTCTTTTCTTTTTTTTTTTTGGTTTTGAAAAATTGGTCCGCCTGTGTAACAAGGCTGTTTGTATGTAACAGGGACCAACCTAGATTGTGTCTTTTGACTAGAGTAGCCAAAACCTCATCTAAGCCTTTTAAAAATGTAGAGTTGAGCAAAGGATCAACTTGGTGGTTAGAGAATGATTCAGGTTTCAAGTCAGAATATTGCTTAAATGTTTTTTCAAATCTTTCATAATAGTCCAGAATTGATTAATCTGATCTTTGCTTGCACTGTTGAATCTCTGTCCAGTCTACGTTTTTTGGAAAAAAAACCCTCTGGGATAAGTTCGATTAATTTCTGAGCTAATTCCTTGCATTTAGTGTGAGCCTGTGATTCAAAATCCATTAGGGGGTGTTTCTATCCTGCTCTCTCTATCCATTCCCTTGCTTAGCTTTCAGAAACTAATAGCTATATTAATTGATATAGATCTGAAAACCCAGGCTTGTAGGTCTGGATGGTTAACTCAAATTCCTTAGCAAATCTCAATGGATCCTGACTTGGATGGGGAAATTCCTTAACCAAGGCTCTAAGTTCTGCTCGGGTCCAGGGTGTGTATGTAAGCACCGAGGATGGTTCACCTCTCACTGTAATAGGTTTCCCCTTAAAGGGAGCTATAATCACTTTTTTTTTCCTTTACTGGGGAAGAGGGAGCAGCAGGAGACAGAAGAGTTGGAAGAGAAGAGATAGCATCTGGGCCAGACAATTCGGATAGAAGAGGATACGTGGGAGGAGGAGAGGGAGAGACAGAGTCAGTGCTAGCGGCCTTTTTTAGTTCCAATATAGTTTCAAGCAATTTCTTGTTGGTTTCCTACAAAGAAGTTACTCTATCATTTCCTCTTTTAGAGGCTTCCAGAGACCAATCAAAGTAAGCATTCCATTCAGTCTGTTTAATCTTAGGGCCAGCTTTTTCTAACTGTGCGTGCAAAAATGTCAATTTTGGAATAACAAAAGAAACCCAATTTGGCCATTTTAGGTTGAGATCTCCTTTAGTATAATCTCCCCAATTAACTAGGTACTTGCAAATATGAGCTCCGTACAGTGTTATACATGAATCTATCTGGGGTGTTATTCAGAGGTTGGTTTTCTGACGCCCCTCGTTTCTGTGCTTGAGAGATTCTATTTCTCATTTTAAGTTGAATTTGTCAGGGATAAAATTTACTAACGAAGTTGTGTAGTGGGTCAGTGTGCTGCTTCTGAGCTTAACTCCTCTAGGTGTCACCGTACAGTCATTTCAGCCTTCTTATGTGTCTCAGTTTCTCCCTTGGGTTGTTTAAGACCACCATGGGTTCTCAGATCACTGAATGGCCAATTCTTATAGTGACCCCTGGATGAGCAAGTCTTTTCATTAATGAGTGGGTTTCCCTGGGACCACTGCACAGTATGAGGACTCTGCCTCCACCACTTCCGTAAAGTTCTCAGTTGCCTGAGAAAGTCATCACGGGCCAGGAGGAGTCTTGTCCTTTTTCTTTGGAGCAAAGCTCTCGTGTAATATCTTCATTTTTATCCTGACAAATTCTATTAAGGCAGCCAAATTTAAGAAAAGCATCATATCAGCCTCTTACCTAACCACTCAGCCCGGACCACTCAGTCTCCTAAAACTGAGTAAACCCTGGTATCTTTCAACCAGGCCTCTCTCAATACCTTTCACCTGAGTGGTTATTCCCCGGTATCTTTCAACTGGGGGAGGCAGGTACCTGTTATACACTGCCAAATAAAACTCAGGATCATCAACTAATACAGGAGATCAGAGAACCAGGGGAGACTTACCCAAATTCGTCTGGACTCTCCGAGGAGGTGGATGGGGGCAAGGGGTACCAAGGCTCTGTTTCCTTTCAGGGTTCAGGCAAAGGAGAGAAGTCCATTCTGGGTCCCTTCTCTGTGGTCACCACACTGTAGACTGAAAAATAATGCACAACATGAGAGTTGTGAGTTAAGTTTTACTTGAGGCAAAATGAGGACTATAGCCCAGGAGACAGCATTTCAGATAGCTCTGAGAAACTGCTACAAAGAGGTAGGGGGGAAGGTCAGTATATATGTGATTTTGGTGAAGGGGGCGTACATGCAATCAAGCACTTATTTTTTGCAGAAGGTTTCTGCCAGTCTAGTGAAGGTTACTGCTAGTCACGAGGAGCAGATGTCACCATGAAGGATTTTAGTGTCTTTCTAGATATGAAGAGATGCAAGAATTGGGCTCATAAAATCGTCTCCTGAAAATGTCTAGCTATCTGAAGACCTGTTCTGCCGGTTTTTTTCCAAAGCACACAGTGCCTCATTTCTGATCTCCACCCTGAACTCCTTTCAGGGGGTGTTGAAAGTCAGCAGCTGCAATGGCTCATAACTTAATCCTTGTAGAGGTAGATGGCAAGTGCCAATTTGAGGTGACACTGGGCATTTCCATAGAACATTTCCAACTGTTCTAACTATTGGTTAGAACAAAATGTAAATTCAGTTTTTGAGTCCAGAGGACTGCCATTCAAGATTTCTAGATGTTGAGCTGAAAACACCTTCAGATTGAGTAAGGTCAGGCAGTGGAAATCTGACAGATTTTTTTGGTTTGTAGTTTGAATGTCTCTGGTAATGACATCAGGTATTCCAGTGAACTTTCTGAGTGGCCGTCACAGCAACAGGTACAAAGGTTGTCCGGAGATATGACCTGTTTGTTATGATTTCTCTCAAGTTTATATCAAGTTGTCCAGCTTCAGCTTGCAAGGCTTGAGGAAAAGGGCAGTTTTTGTTTTTAGTGATTCCAAGTCAGAAGAGTGGGAGAAAAATTGGAAAAACTAATTTGAAGAGTCATAGCCAGATATTAGAGGAAGTTAGAATAATTCAGAATCCAGTCCAGTTTACAGATTGATAACAAAACCTTAAAGATAATGAACAGAACTAGAATTCAGTACCCACAAGGGTGTGCTACAGTTTTCCATTGAACTATAATTTTTCTTTCTATAATAGCTCCCATTTCTATCAAAGATAATCAAAGTAAGACTAGTTTGTTTGAAAAATAATTCTAGTCTCATTAAACCTGGCCTGATTAGTTACACAAATGCAACACAATTGTTGTTGACCGTTTAGGCTTTTATGGGTTTGCTTTACTGGAACTTTTCATAAGGAAGTCAGATAAGACTTTAAAAGCCTCTTGAGGCTAGGGGGCCAAACCAAGAACTTGCCATCAGACTTTGCTTGCAGTATCTTTAGAACTGGGTGAATTTCTCTCTTCTTGATGTCCTCAAAACATCCTGAGGGTTCTGAACCTGCTAGAAAGTTACTTTCCTTACTCACTTGGTAAGGTTTTGGGAAACCTGTAAGCAAGGTACCAGGCTGTTTTATCCGAGGGCTTTATTGGCTCCATGAAATCAACCTTAATTCCGTAAAGCTGTCTGGTCATATTTTATTCTATGTTCATCAATCTCAAATATGATATTTCCAGTCAAAGCCTTGGTAATATAACCAATTTTCCAATTGTGTCTTGTTACAGGGAGAACAAATTCTCATTGGACTTATGCAAATAACTATATTGCCATAAAAATAAGAATACTCACTAAGAGTACCCAATGCTGGAGGGATCAGATAGGGAGAAAAAGTAATTGTTTTATCTTTGTTCCACAAAGGCATACTTTACCTTGAGAAAAAAAGAGAAGAAAGGTTCCTTAAAACCCAGAAACAAAACATTAAAAGAACCAGCAATGTTTCAAACAAAGAGTCATCAAAAAGTTATACTCTGGGCTTCCCTGGTGGCACAGTGGTTGAGAATCTGCCTGCCAATTCAGCGGACACGGGTTCGAGCCCTGGTCTGGAAAGATCCCACATGCCGTGGAACGGCTGGGCCCGTGAGCCACAATTGCTGAGCCTGCGTGTCTGGAGCCTGTGCTCCACAACAAGAGAGGCTGCGATGGTGAGAGGCCCGCGCACCGCGATGAAGAGTGGCCCCCGCTCACTGCAACTGGAGAAAGCCCTCGCACAGAAACGAAGACCCAACACAGCCATAAATAAATAAATAATTTAAAAAAAAAAGTTATACTCATCATCAGTCCATTCTGTCTCCTAAAATTAGTTCTTATTCTGGTTGATCTTGGGTTAGCAATTTTATAGATACATTACGTTCCTCATTAGTTCTGGACATTCTTAGCTAGTTTAATGGTATGATCTTAGTTATCAGGAATGTTTTTTCTAGAGTACTTGTCAGAGTTCTTTCCATGAATCTTTCTAAAAACAAAGCAAAAGCTTTCAGGAAAGCGTCACAGTAAAACCATAAAGATCTGTGAATAAAATGACTTAAAATGACCATGGTTAAAAATCTGATGAGAGTTGATTTGCTAAGGAAATTTAGTTATTTTGTGGTATACATCATTTTAACATAATAAATGGGCAAGGAGAATATTGGCAAGTATCTATAAAATTAACATGATTTCTAAAATACCTATATTAATAACGTATATATCCATATACATATAACCTTAAGAAGGTGTACCATCACTTCTTACTTGACAATTTTTTTCATGTAATGCAATATACCAAATAAGTGTAATTCGTTTATTTTTTAAATTTATGTTTATTTATTTTGGCTACATCGGGTCTTAGTTGTGGCATGCGGGATCTTTGTTGAGGCATGAGGGATGTTTCGTTGCTGCACGCGGGCTACTCTCTAGTTGTGGTGCGTGGGCTCTAGGAAGTGTGTGCTCTGTAGTTGTGGCACAGGTCCACAGCGTGTGGGCTCTGTAGTTTGCGGCATGCAGGCTCTTTCATTGAGGTGTGAGAGCTTAGTAGTTTTGGTGTGCGGGCTTAGTTGCCCCATGGCATGTGGGATCTTAGTTCCCCAACCAGGTCTCGAACCCACGTCCCCTGCCTTGGAAGGTGGATTCTTTATCACTGGACCGCGAGGGAAGTCCCAAGCCTAATTAGTTTAACCTCTCTTTTATAAGGAGAGATGGTAAATCTGGTAAATCTCAAAATTAATTTGAGGTAAAAAAAGACTCCAAGACACAGAAGGACACTACATAATGATCAAAGGATCAATCCAAAAAGAAGATATAAAAATTGTAAATATTTATGCACCCAACATAGGAGCATCTCAATACATAAGGCAAATACTAACAGCCATAAAAGGGGAAATCGACAGTAACACAATAATAGTAGGGGATTTTAACACCACACTTTCTCTAATGGACAGGTCATGCAAAATGAAAATAAATAAGGGAAGAAAAGCTTTAAATGATATATTAAACAAGATGGACTTAATTAACATTTATAAGACAATCCATACAAAAACAACAGAATACTCTTTCTTCTCAAGTGCACATGGAACATTATCCAGGATAGATCATATCTTGGGTCACAAATCAAACCTTGGTAAATTTAAGAAAATTGAAATTGTATCAAGTATCATTTCCGACCACAATGCTATGAGACTAGATACCAATTACAGGAAAAAAATCTATAAAAAATACAAACACATGGAAGCTAAACAATACACTACTTAATAGCCAAGAGATCACTGAAGAAATCAAAGGGGAAATCATAAAATACCTAGAAACAAATGACAATGAAAACATGACGACCAAAACCCTATGGGATGCAGCAAAAGCAGTTCTAAGAGGGAAGTTTCTAACAATACAATCCTACCTTAAGAAACAAGAAACATCTCAAATAAACAACCTAACCTTGCACCTACAACAATTAGAGAAAGAAAAACAAAAAAACCCCCCTAAGTTAGCAGAAGGAAAGATATCATAAAGATCAGATCAGAAATAAACAAAAAAGAAATGAAGGAAACAATAGCAAAGATCAATAAAACTAAAAACTGGTACTTTGAGAAGGTAAACAAAATTGATAAACCATTAGCCAGACTCATCAAGAACAAAAGGGAGAGGACTCAAATCAATAGAATTAGAAATGAAAAAGAAGAAGTAACAACTGACACTGCAGAAACACAAACGATCATGAGAGATTACTACAAGCAACTATATGCGGATAAAAAGGACAAACTTGGAGAAATGGACAAATTCTTAGAAATGCACAATCTTATGAGACTGAACTAGGAAGAAATAGAAAATATGAACAGACCAATCACAAGCACTGAAATTGAAACTGTGATTAAAAATCTTCCAACAAACAAAAGCCCAGGATGGCTTCACAGACGAATTCTGTCAAACATTTAGAGAAGAGCTAACACCTATCCTTCTCAAACTCCTCCAAAATACAGCAGAGGGAGGAACACTCTCCAACTCATTCTACAGGGCCACCTTCACCCTGATACAAAAACCAGACAAATATGTCACAAAGAAAAAAACTACAGGCCAATATCACTGATGAACATAGATGCAAAAATCCTCAACAAAATACTAGTAAACAGAATCCAACAGCACAATAAAAGGATCACACACCATGATCAATTGGGGTTTATCCAAGGAATGCAAGGATTCTTCAATATACACAAATCAATCAATGTGATACACCATATTAACAAATTGAAGGAGAAAAACCAGATGATCATCTCAATAGATGCAGAGAAAGCTTTTGACAAAATTCAACACCCATTTATGATAAAAACCCTCCAGAAAGTAGGCATAGAGGGAACTTACCTCAACATAATAAAGGTCATATATGACAAACCCACAGCCAACATCGTCCTCAATGGTGAAAAACTGAAACCATTTCCACTAAGATCAGGAACAAGACAAGGTTGCCCACTCTCAGCACTCTTATTCAACATAGTTTTGGAAGTGTTAGCCACAGCAATCAAAGAAGAAAAAGAAATAAAAGGAATCCAAATTGGAAAAGAAGAAGTAAAGCTGTCACTGTTTGCAGATGACATGATACTCTACATAGATAATCCGAAAGATGCTACCAGAAAATTACTAGAGCTAATCAATGAATTTGGTAAAGTAGCAGGAAGCAAAATTACTGCACAGAAATCTCTTGCATTCCTATACACTAATGATGAAAAAATCTGAAACTAAAATTAAGAAAACACTCCCATTTACGATTGCAACACAAAGAATAAAATATCTACCAATAAACTTACGTAAGGAGACAAAAGACCTGTCTGCAGAAAATTATAAGAAACTGATGAAAGAAATTAAAGATAATACAAAGAGATGGAAAGATATACCATGTTCTTGGGCTGGAAGAATCAACATTGTGAAAATGACTATACTACCCAAAACAATCTACAGATTCAATGCAATCCCTATCAAACTACCAATGGCATTTTTCACAGAACTAGAACAATAAATTTCACACTTTGTATGGAAACACAAAAGACCCTGAATAGCCAAACCAATCTTGAGAATGAAAAATGGAGCTGGAGGAATTAGGCTCCCTGACTTCAGACTATACTACAAAGCTACAGTAATCAAGACAATATGGTATGGGCACAAAAACAGAAATATAGATCAATGGACCAGGATAGAAAGCCCAGAGATAAACCCAAACACATATGGTCACCTTATCTTTGATAAAGGAGGCAAGAATAGACAGTGGAGAAAAGACAGCCTCTCCAGTAAGTGGTGCTGGGAAAATTGGACAGGTACATGGAAAATAATGAAAATAGAACACTTCCCTAACACCACACACAAAAATAAACTCAAAATGGATTAAAGACCTAAATGTAAGGCCAGACACTATAAAACTCTTAGAGGAAAACATAAGCAGAACACTCTATGACATAAATCACAGCAAGATCCTTTTTAACCCACCTCCTACAGAAATGGAAAGAAAAACAAAAATAAACAAATGGGACCTAATGAAACTTAAAAACTTTTGCACAGCAAAGGAAACCATAAACAATACCAAGAGACAACTCCCAGAATGGGAGAAAATATTTGCAAATGAAGCAGCTGACAAAGGATTAATCTCCAAAATTTACATGCAGCTCAATATCAATAAAACAATCAACCCAATCCAAAAATTGGCAGAGGACCTAAACAGACATTTCTCCAAAGAAGATATACAGATTGCCAACAAACACATGAAAGAATGCTCAACATCATTGATCATTATAGAAATGCAAATCAAAACTGCAATGAGATATCATCTCACACCAGTCAGAATGGCCATCATCAAAATATCTACAAGCGATCCAGGCAAGATGGCAGAAGAGTAAGACGTGGAGATCACCTTCCTCCCCACAGATACATCAGAAATACATCCACACGTGGAACTGCTCCTATAGAACACCCACTGAACGCTGGCAGAAGACGTCAGACCTCCCAAAACACAAGAAACTCCCCTCATACCTGGGTAGGGCAAAAGAAAAAAGAAATAACAGAGACAAAAGAATAGGGACGGGACTTGCACCAGTGGGAGGGAGCTGTGAAGGAGGAAAGGTTTCCACACACTAGGAAGCCCCTTCGTGGGCAGAGACTGCAGGTGGCAGAGGGGGGAAGCTTCGGAGCCACGGAGGAGAGCGCAGCCACAGGGGTGCGGAGGGCAAAGCTCAGAGATTCCCGCACAGAGGATCGGTGCCGACCAGCACTCACCAGCCCGAGAGGGTTCTCTGCTCACCCGCCGGGATGGGCGGGGGCTGGGAGCTGAGGCTCGGGCTTCGGTAGGATCGCAGGGAGAGGACTGGGGTTGGCGTCGTGAACACAGCCTGAAGGGGTTTAAGCACACCACAGGTAGCCAGGAGGGAGTCTGGGAAAAGGTCTGGAGCTGCCAAACAGGCAAGAGACTTTTTCTTGCCTCTTTGTTTCCTGGTGTGCCATGAGAGGGGATTCACAGCGCCGCCTAAATGAGCTCCAGAGACGGGCTCGAGCTGCGGCTATCAGCGCAGACCACAGAGACGGGCATGCAACGCTAAGGCTGCTGCTGCCGCCACCAAGAAGCCTGTGTGCGAGCACACGTCACTATCCACACCGCCCCTCCTGGGAGCCTGTACAGCCCGCCACTGCCAGCGTCCTGTGAGCCATGGACAACTTACCTGGGAGAACACACGGCGCACCTCAGGCTGCTGCAATGTCACGATGACCGCTGCCACCGCATGCTCACCCCGCCTCCTCCGTACCCCTGCCTCCCCCCGGCCTTAGTGAGCCAGAGCCCCCGAAGCAGCTGTTCCTTTAACCCCGTCCTGTCTGAGCGAAGAACAGACGCCCTCAGGCGACCTACATGCTGAGGCGGGTCCAAATCCAAAGCTGAACCCTGAGAACTGTGCGATCAAGGAGAAAGGGAAATTTCTTCCAGCAGCCTCAGAAGCAGCGGATTAAAGCTCCACAAACAACTTGATGTACCTGCATCTGTTGAATACCTGAATAGACAACGAATCATCCCAAATTGAGGAGGTGGACTTTGGGAGCAGGATAAACTATTTTTTCCCCTTTTCCTCTTTTTGTGAGTGTGTACGTGTATGCTTCTGTGTGAGATTTTGTCTGTATAGCTTTGCTTTCACCATTTGTCCTAGGGTTCGGTCCATCCGTTTACTGTTTTTTTTTTCTTAATAAATTTTTTCTTCATAATTTTTTTCTTATTTTTTATTTAAAAAAATTTTAAAAATTGTTTTCTTAATAACTTTTCTCATTTTTTATTTTAAAAAAATTTTAAATTTTTTTCTTTTTTTTTTTAATCAGTCATCAATTTTATACATATCACTTTATACATGTCAATCCCAATCGCCCAATTCAGCACACCACCATCCCCACTCCACCGCAGTTTCCCCCCCTTGGTGTCCATACGTTTGTTCTTTACATCTGTGTCTCAACTTCTGCCCTGCAACCTGGTTCATCTGTACCATTTTTCTAGGTTCCACATACATGCGTTAATATACGATTTATGTTTTTCTCTTTCTGACTTACTTCACTCTGCATGACACTCTCTAGATCCATCCATGTCTCAACAAATGACTCAATTTCATTCCTTTTTATGGCTGAGTGATATTCCATTGTATATATGTACCACATCTTCTTTATCCATTCGTCTTTTGATGGGCATTTAGGTTGCTTCCATGACCTGGCTATTGTAAATAGTGCTGCAATGAACATTCGGGTGCATGTGTCTTTATGAATTACGGTTTTCTCTGGGTATATGCCCAGTAGTGGGATTGCTGGGTCATATGGTAATTCTATTTTTAGTTTTTTAAGGAACCTCCATATTGTTCTCCATAGTGGCTGTATCAGTTTACATTCCCACCAACAGTGCAAGAGGGTTCCCTTTTCTCCACACCCTCTCCAGCATTTGTTTGTAGATTTTCTGATGATGCCCATTCTAATTGGTGTGAGGTGATACCTCATTGTAGTTTTGATTTGCATTTCTCTAATAATTAGTGATGTTGAGCATCTTTTCATGTGCTTCGTGGCCGTCTGTATGTCTTCTTTGGAGAAATGTCTATTTAGGTCTTCTGCCCATTTTTGGATTGGGGTGTTTGTTTCGTTAATATTGAGCTGAATGAGCTGTTTACATATTTTGGAGATTAATCATTTGCCCATTGATTCGTTTGCAAATATTTTCTCCCATTCTGAGGGTTGTCTTTTCGTCTTGTTTATGGTTTCCTTTGCTGTGCAAAAGCTTTGAAGTTTCATTAGGTCCCATTTGTTCATTTTTATTTTTATTTCCATTACTCTAGGAGGTGGATCAAAAAAGATCTTGCTGTGATTTATGTCAAAGAGTGTTCTTCCTATGTTTTCCTCTAAGAGTTTTATAGTGTCCAGTCTTACATTTAGGTCTCTAATCCATTTTGAGTTTATTTTTGTGTATGGTGTTAAGGAGTATTCTAATTTCATTCTTTTACATGTATCTGTCCAGTTTTCCCAGCACCACTTATTGAAGAGACTGTCTTTTCTCCATTGTATATCTTTGCCTCCTTTGTCATAGATTAGTTGACCATAGGTGTGTGGGTTTATCTCTGGGCTTTCTATCTTGTTCCATTGATCTATGTTTCTGTTTTTGTGCCAGTACCATATTGTCTTGATTACTGTAGCTTTGTAGTATAGTCTGAAGTCAGGGAGTGTGATTCCTCCAGCTCCATTTTTTTCCCTCAAGACGGCTTTGGCTATTCGGGGTCCTTTGTGTCTCCATACAAATTTTAAGATGATTTGTTCTAGCTCTGTAAAAAATGCCATTGGTAATTTGATAGGGATTGCATTGAATCTGTAGATTGCTTTGGGTAGTATAGTCATTTTCACAATGTTGATTCTTCCAATCCAAGAACATGGTATATCTCTCCATCTCTTGGTATCATCTTTAATTTCTTTCATCAGTGTCTTATACTTTTCTGCATACAGGTCTTTTGTCTCCCTAGGTAGGTTTATTCCTAGGTATTTTATTCTTTTTGTTGCAATGGTACATGCGAGTGTTTCCATAATTTCCCTTTCAGATTTTTCATCATTAGTGTATAGGAATGCAAGAGATTTCTGTGCATTAATTTTGTACCCTGCAACTTTACCAAATTCATTAATTAGCTCTAGCAATTTTCTGGTGGCATGGCAGTTTTAGGATTCTCTATATAGAGTATCATGTCACCTGCAAACAGTGACAGTTTTACTTCTTCTTTTCCAATTTGTATTCCTTTTATTTCTTTTTCTTCTCTGATTGCCGTGGCTAGGACTTCCAGAACTATGTTGAATAATAGTGGTGAGAGTGGACATCCTTGTCTCGTTCCTGATCTTAGAGGAAATGCTTTCAGTTTTTCACCATTGAGAATGATGTTTGCTGTGGGTTTGTCATATAAGGCCTTTATTATGTTGAGGTAGGTTCCCTTTATGCCCACTTTCTGGAGAGTTTTTATCATAAATGGGTGTTGAATTTTGTCAAAAGCTTTTTCTGCATCTATTGAGATGATCATATGGTTTTTATTCTTCAATTTGTTAATATGGTGTATCACATTGATTGATTTGCGTATATTGAAGAATCCTTGCATCCCTGGGATAAATCCCACTTGATCGTGGTGTATGATCCTTTTAATGTGTTGTTGAATTCTGTTTGCTAGTATTTTGTTGAGGATTTTTGCATCTATATTCATCAGTGATATTGGTCTGTAATTTTCTTTTTTTGTAGTGTCTTTGTCTGATTTTGGTATCAGGGTGGTGGTGGCCTCATAGAATGAGTTTAGGAGTGTTCCTTCCTCTGCAATTTTTTGGAAGAGTTTGAGAAGGATAGGTGTTAGCTCTTATCTAAATGTTTGAAAGAATTCACCTGTGAAGCCATCTGGTCCTGGACTTTTGTTTGTTGGAAGATTTGTAATCACAGTTTCAATTTCATTACTTGTGATTGGTCTGTTCATATTTTCTGTTTCTTCCTGGTTCAGTCTTGGAAGGTTATACCATTCTAAGAATTTGTCCATTTCTTCCAAGTTGTCCATTTTATTGGCATAGATTTGCTTGTAGTAGTCTCTTAGGATGCTTTGTATTTCTGCGGTGTCTGTTGTAACTTCCCCTGTTTTATTTCTGATTTTATTGATTTGAGTCCTCTCCCTCTTTTTCTTGATGAGTCTGGCTAATGGCTTATCATTTTTGTTTATCTTCTCAAAGAACCAGCTTTTAGTTTTATTGATCTTTACTATTGTTGTCTTTGTTTCTATTTCATTTATTTCTGCTCTGATCTTTATGATTTCTTTCCTTCTGCTAAATTTGGGTTTTGTTTATTCTTCTTTCTCTAGTTCCTTTAGGTGTAAGGTTAG